>NC_135562.1:7735133-7765133 GCF_964340395.1 Glandiceps talaboti
TACAGTAAATATATATATATTGATATTTCATTAATACTTGACACATTGTGAACTTCCTTGTTTGTGTTATCGCATTAGGAGTGAACTGAAAAAAAGAATTCTAGACACTCCAACCAACAAAACTATGTGTACATGTCATATATATTACATTGTATAGTGACTGTTTACTACAATTTATTGGGTCGCTGTTGTTTTGCTGGTAGTTTTGTTGGAATATTGACCTTTGGTTTACAGTGAATTTTACACCCCAATATTGAACTGTTACTTAATATAGAATTTTACTTTGATAAGACCATGAGATATTACAGGAGTCACTGAGTGTGTAGCCTACTTGTATAATGTATAAATAGTTTTGTTGACAGAAAGAAAATGTGGATTTGAAAACATTTCACTTCTTGTCAAAGTAGTAGTCGGGTTTCAGAGGCAATCATTTTGATTATCTGCAATTGTTGACATCAGACGACATGGAGGAACAGGAACCTGTTACAAACAGGGAAAGTAAACAACTGAATTGGATTAATAACACTTGGCACAGCATGTTGGAAGTACATAAACTTGTACTATCATCATTTGATAAGAACAGTTTTATGACCACTTTACACAATAGTTCACATTCACAAACAAATTTCCAGTTCCACTAGCATTTCATTTACACTGTACAGATGCCATAAAACTGTTCTTAGCAAACCATGGTGTGTAATACAAGTCTCTATACTTCCAACATGCTGTGCCAAGTGTTATTAATCCAATTCATTTGTTTTCTTTCCCTTTTTGTAGCAGGTTCCATTTGTCTGCATTTGTATAAAACATCAAAAATGTTTGCAAGCTGTACTGTGGCCAAAAAATGAAAAAAACAAACAAGTAAAATGTCTGAATATCGTTAATTAGTGTAAGGACAGTAGACATGGAATTTGTGCATTACCCATACAATTAGCAGCTATGATGAAAATTTTAATTTTCACTTGTCCAAATCTGGGGTACTAGTCTGGATGCTAGTCTAATTCATATATATATAACAGTATTGTTACTATTTACACTTCCACTCACATAGTCTAGTTCCTATACAGTATTGTTACTATTTACACTTCCACTCACTAGTCTAATTCCTATACAGTATCATTACTATTTACACCTCCACTCACAGTCTAGTTCCTATACAGTATTGTTACTATTTACACTTCCATTCACATAGTCTAATTCCTATACAGTATTGTTACTATTTACACTTCCATTCACATAGTCTAGTTCCTATACAGTATTGTTACTATTTACACTTCCATTCACATAGTCTAGTTCCTATACAGTATTGTTACCATTTACACCTCCACTCACTAGTCTAATTCCTATACAGTATTGTTACTATTTACACCTTCACTCACTAGTCTAATTCCTATACAGTATTGTTACTATTTACACCTCCACTCACTAGTCTAATTCCTATACAGTATTGTTACTATTTACACTTCCACTCACCACGGACTACCTGGATACCAACATGGTCTCTAATTAAACCATGTGAGTGGAGGTATAAATTGTAATGATATATAAATATAGGGACTAGAATAAATCTGGGATGCAGCTCTTGCAAAGCCTCATCAAATAGCTGGAACTTCAGTAACTTGAATATAGCATATTGATTTGGGATATGTTGCTTAGTATAAGGAGTTCATATATTAGTCTAGTTCCCATACAGTATAATCGTTACCATTTACACCTCCACTGTGGTTTAGTTAGAAACCACGTTGGCATCCAGACTGTCTATCCATACATTTACTCTAATGATGGGTTATTTCATTTCCCTATACTATACAGAACACTACAACATGACAAAGTGCAATAATTAATTGATTGTCAACTAATTATCAAGTTGTGAGATACTGAAAGAATTTGACCATCATTGCATTTAATAGCAAGTGTGATATCAGGAAAATTGTGGAAAAAAATAGTTGAAGTTACTGCTGTTTTGAGTGTGACATTTAAGTCAGTTCTTTAATTTATTGGTTTTGTCATATTACAGTTGGTATTTTGGTAAAATTACACACAAGGATGCAGAGAAAAGACTTCTACGGCCAGGACTGCCAGCTGGTACATTTATCGTTAGAGACAGTGAATCAACACCAGGTATGGAATAGCAACATCAATAAAAACAGACAGACAGACAGACAGACAGACAGACAGATAGACAGACAGACCAACAAATGCAGACAGACAGACATACATACATACATACATACATACATACATATATACATATATACATACATACATACATACATACATACATACATACATACATACATACATACATACATACATACATACACACACATGCATACATACTACGTACGTACAGACATACATACATACATACATACATACATACACACACACACACACACACACACACACACACACACACACACACACACACACACACACACAAGATTTTGCCCTGTATAAACACATATAGATACATTATTCTCACCATTACTTCCTCATACACTTAGTCTAGAGACAAGTCATTATTTCCCTACAGAGACGATAGTCAAAATCGCTGTATGACTTAAATAGACTATATCACCATACACTATGACATTTGCAAACTGTTATTTATATACAGGATTTCACGTTAGTTCATTGAAGACAGTTGACCTACTACTATTGCCACCACAGGCCTGACTAGTACTTTACAATAGACAGTGGGCAATGTGACTTTTGTTATGTATATTATATCGCCAGCAATCACACAATGAGACAGAATCAAACCGTGTGTCTGCCTTTGTGAGGTACAAGGTTTCAATGGTTATCCTAATGTATTATTGGCATTGAATGATACAACATATTAAACAAAAGTACAGATATTTTACAGCAAATTTACCAAAACTCATTCTGAAAAATTCTATTGACACTTAGGCATATTATCTGCTTGTTTTATATTCCATTCATGCTTCCCATGGTCAAAGGTCACTGACCATTATTGACCTTCAAGTTGTGAGAATAAATAGCATTTGGTTGTGAGTTTTGTACTTTCCTGTGTTTGTTGTGTTGATGGTAGTCTATACGTGTAGTTCCTATACAGTATCATTATGATTTAGTTAGAGACTATGTTAGCATCCAGAGTTTGTTGATGGGGTGATACATGTGATTCCATGTGAAAATCTTCCGTTGTTCTAATTTGTGAAGTATGTTAATGTGAGTGACTACAAAGTATTTTAATATTAAAGTAGATAAATGAAGTATTTCTTTGTAACAAATAAACCCAGGAATATATTCCTTTGAATAGACATGTTACTGGTATAAGTCCTGTCCCCATCTATATTCTGAACTTTTTTCAATCCAAATCGAAGTCAGTTCTCCTGTCCCCATATACCTAGCATGGATCAGCATGTGGATAAACATTTAAAAAAAAAAACTACAGTTGTGCTACAATGCCATTGGTGCTATTTTTCAAATCCAAAATAAATACCAAATTTTCATCCATACGGCCACTTTAACTCTGATATTCGTATGGAAGTTTACAGTATCATTATTATTCAGAGAGTGTTTTGTCTCTTTCTCCCTAAGATCACAGGAGTATTCTCCTTGATCATGTCACAAACAGCGCCCTCTATCATAAGTAAACAGGACTGACTGTTCACAGTTGAAAGCTCAGCTTATCCAGAGTATGTTGTGTGTACTGGTTAAAATGTTAGTACTCAAATCTCTTTAAGGTGTTACATTTCTTGTAGTAAACTTAGTTGACTTGTCTCTGTCTTTGATAGGTGCCTTTGCATTATCAGTACGACACTATGACCGTGTAAAGGGAGACCATGGTGTAAAACAGTACAAAATCAAGAAACTAGACAACAACGCGGGATACTTCATCGCAGCACGTGCTATTTTCGCATCACTTCCAGAACTTGTCAAACATTACAGTGGTAAGTAATATATCGTGTTTATTCACTTGTTTATACTTCAAAATGAACTTTATATGATTACAGCCAGCTGTCCTTGTCTGAATCGATTCAAAACCGTTCAACCTGGATTGGTTCTGTTAATCTGTGTATGCATTGTTATTGTTTGTAGATGTGTTTATATCTAATTTATTTATTTACATATTTATTTTCTCATCAACAGCATCGTAAGGCAGCCATTTACAGATATACTAGAGTTTAGAAACTTTGTTTTATAATGAGTAACACTGAAGTAAAGTACTTTCTCTATGTGCTACACTAGTTTATAGCTTTCATATTACAACCAGTAACACGTATGTAAAGCACTTTCTCTATGTGCTGTGCTCATTTATAGCATTCATATCAAGACTAGTATAAAAGTATACTGTTTCAATTGGTTTATTTAGAAGCCTAGCATGTGGCATTTCTAATGTGGTCAATTAGCAAATGAAACAGTATATTTTTACACTTGATATGGATGCTATAAATGATTGTGATACAAACAGAAAATGCTGTACTTTGGTGTTATGGGTTGTACTTGATATGGTGCTATAAATGATTGTGATACAAACAGAAAACCCTTTACTTTGGTGTTATGGGTTGTATTTTGTTTCAATATTGTTTCATTATCTGACCACTCATGGATGTGTGTTTTACCCACTCAGAAACTTATAAAAAATTACAAAGATTTTAAGAAAAAACTTCTTCTTTTTTTGTGTTCATTCACAGGACAAGCCGATGGATTATGTGAAAAACTGGTGAAGGCATGCCCCAAAGTCAATCCTACTACTGGAGGTTTAGCCAAAGACCAGTGGGAAATTCCCAGGGAATCATTGAAGCTGGTGAAAAAACTGGGTGCCGGACAATTTGGTGAAGTCTGGGCAGGTATGTTAAGAATCTCTGCCTCTACTTTGGGCTTCATTTTGAACAGCGCCCTCAAGCGACATGATAGTGCATTGATATGTCTTTTGGTTTGCTCATGAACAACACCCAAACTCCTACGCATTGTACACCACTGCACCACTGCCTTCAATGGTGGCCACTTTTGCCATATCACAGAGTTTACATCGCACATTCACTACTTTTTTGAAATGCATATTCAACATAAAACATTAGGTTATCGATAAATAAACTGGCTCTATTCTGAAATATATGTAGTTAAATTATGATTATTTACAATTCCACCAAAAGCTCGTGTAGCATATTATATATACAAAGTTAGTCGTTGGTATGTCAACCAGGGACCAGTGTTCCTTTACATATCTTCCAAAAGATTGTTTTAGCGATATAGAAATTTCACTGAACAGAAAAGGTAATTCATATTTGTATTATGTATGAACTGATCTACTCATAAATATGATGTTTATGATAATTAGTATTTGATTGCTGTGGTTTTACGACAAAATCCAGTATGGCCACCACTGAAGGTAGCGCTACCTTGGAAAGTTGGGACCGGAAGTTGTAGAGTTCAAATTTTTATGGTAGCGCTGTGTAGGAACTTGGAACAACACCCTCAAATATAGTAAATTTTGTTGAAAAGTCTATTAATGAATAAATTTTGTGACATATTAATATTTACAAGCACAAATAGTAAGTGCAAGTAACTTGAAGAATGGGCTTTCTTGTGAACAGTGCCCTCTAGTGTCAGAAAATGGTAAGTTTGTAAAATAATGTACAAGGTACATAGTTACGGTAGAACATGCATTTGTCCGCAATTATGGTGTTTGTGTTTTTCGTTTGAAGAACACTCTACCCACAATTCTAATTGTATGGGTACAACATAAGGCAAAATGCAATACGTATGACAAAATAATGTGTTACCAATTGTACCTAAAGTGACAGTAATTTTAATAAATTGTTTTTGTCTGTTTGTAAACTTTAGGTACATGGAATGGCGTTACTAAGGTTGCTGTGAAAACATTAAAAGCTGGAACTATGTCGCCTGGAGCTTTCTTGGAAGAGGCCAACATGATGAAGAAACTACGACATGAACATCTTGTACAACTCTATGCTGTGTGCACAGACAGGGTATGATATCAATGATTTGATGAAAAAGCCAATGTTTATATGTGGGGGGTGTTTCTGAGGATGATGTGTATTCATTTACATGACTATGAATGTGTGTCTGTATCTGTTTCATATGTGTGTGTGTGTGTGTGTGTGACTGTGTGTACTGTGTGTGTGTGTGTACTGTGTGTGTGGTGTGTGTATACTGTGTACTATGTGTGTGTGTGTGTGTGTGTACTGTGTGTGTGGTGTATGTATACTGTGTACTATGTGTTGGTGTGTGTGTGTGTGTGTGTGTGTGTGTGTGTGTGTGTGTACTTATATATTCATGTGGTGTTTTTTCCCCTGAAATCTACCGACAAACTTATCTGCATGCAAACGGCAAGCAAACAATTTGAATGATGGTGTACCTAACAAAGCAGTTTAAAAAAACAATTGATTTTTTACCTCATACATGAAATGTTAATCACAACCTTGTCTATTTGGTAGTAAAAATTACTGTAGGAACCAGTGTGCCCCCTAATGAATGCCAAATGTTGTTGTTGTGAGTCAAAATGAGAAAAAACTGGGATTTCTTGTGAGTCACCACATAGTAAGAGATGGGGGAACACCAAATTTTGTTGTGTCACTAGAAATTGTGTGTGTCAGTGGCACATCAAATTGGCTTAGAGGGCACACTGTTAGGAACCAATCTAGATTGTAACAGAGTTAATGACACATGGTATTTTGTTGGATTACTTACCTTTCTTTGTTTACGTTACTATAGGAACCTATCTACATAGTAACAGAGTTAATGACACATGGCAGTTTGCTGGATTACTTACGAGATGGACTTGGTAAAAGTATGAAGTTACCTGAACTAGTTGACATGGGTGCACAGGTAAGGAAGTTTCTTTCTGTAGATTTATGTACTTATTGACTGCTATAATTACGGAAAACTTAGTGTCTGTGAGTCTTCTCAATTTAATAAAAAGTGATAAGGGAAACACTTGCAATTCACAGACTGCTGAATTATCAATATTTGAACTGTTGAAATGTTTTTATGTATTTCCAGATTGCACATGGCATGTCTTATCTAGAGAGGATAAACTACATCCATAGAGACTTGGCAGCCAGAAATTGTCTTGTTGGATCTGGCAATTTGGTAAAAGTGGCAGATTTTGGTTTAGCTAGGATGATAGAAGACAATGAATACACTGCCCGACAAGGTGGGTAAAAACTGGTTCTGTTCGGGTTTATCCTTTTCTTAGCTATTTTTCTCAGGTTTCAGTAAAAACTAGACTGAACTGGTTCTAGCCAGTTTGATCCTGTTCTTAGCTATGTTTCTCAGGATTCAATAAAAGCTAGTTGAACTGGTTCTATCCAGTTTGATCCTGTCATATATTTTCCAGTTTCCATAGAAAGTTGACGGAACTGGTGCTATCCAGTTTGATCCAGTTCTTTTCAACATTTCATTGCTACAATAATTTCCATTTAGTTGTATCGTTTTTAGCCCATCAGTAATTTCTCCTTAAAAGTTTCAATCTGAAGTAGCTAACAATACAATTTGAAACCTGTTGTATTGATTAAAAAACAAGTATCTGGTTAACCAAACAAGCAAAACAAAGTTTGCCAAATATTACTCATGGGAATATCTTAAATTTTTACTAATTTGCAAATTTTTATTTCAAAGGTGCAAAGTTTCCCATCAAATGGACTTCTCCAGAGGCGGCCTTGTATGGGTCATTTACAACTAAATCCGATGTATGGTCATTTGGTGTTTTACTCACAGAGTTGATTACAATTGGAAGAATGCCTTACCCAGGTAAGTCAACCACAAACTGGTGAAAACCGGTTTAGACTGCTTCAGACTAGATTAAAGCAGTTGGTATGTATATAAGGGATACTTCTAGGTGTATATTGAAATAGTCAATGAAAACGCTGTCAGATTTTAGTGAGAAAACTAGTTCAAAACGGAGTGAAGTAGGCAACACTTTGAATGTTTAAACTAACTGTAAACCAAATTAGTGTAAACTAGATCAAACTGGAATGAAGCAGACATCATTTTGTAGGTAAAGGTGATTTAACCTAAACCAGTTTGAACTAGATCAAACCAGAATAAAGCAAACATCATTTTGTAGGTAAAGGTGACTTAACCTAAACCAGTTTGAACTAGATCAAACTAGATTGAAGCAGTCATCACTATGACATGATGCTTGATTTGCATACAAAACACAAAATTTGTTCTCTTTTGCTAGGAATGATGAATAATTTTACAAGTGTGTACTTATTATGTAAATTGTTTTGTTTGCTAGGTATGATGAATCGCGAAGTCCTGGAGCAAGTAGAGAGAGGTTACAGAATGCCAAAACCACACAACTGTCCTGATTCTCTGTACGAAATCATGTTACAATGTTGGCACAAAGACCCAAGTCAAAGACCTACATTTGAATTTTTATACAACTTTCTAGACGATTACTTCGTTGCCACGGAACCAAACTACAAAGAACCTGAGAACATCTAGAGTTTCATCACCCAAGTTGTTGCCTAGCAACATCTTCAACATGAACATGTAAATTTTTGAGACATTACAAAAAAAAGAAGTTTATATGTCTATGTTAATACAGTAACCTACACAGAGTAGCTTGCAACAACAATTCACACCTTTATTTGAATGACTGCTGTTTTCTTAGGAGATAGGGAGTGATGTTAGAAGGGTACGTAGAGGATGTGATATTTGTGAACTATTTTTGTATGAAAACGTGTATAGTGTATTTTACTATGCAAAGTTTGTTTTGGGAAACTGTCAATATTTTAGTCAGAACTGTGCATTTTAGAATTAAGGTGCATCAATAACCTGTAGTGAAATTAGAGGGGGGGGGGAAGAAATAATTTAATATGAAGTCAAAGAGTTTCAAATATTTTAGTAGAGTTAGTCGGTGGCACATTGTCATAATCAGAGCCAGAATTTCAACAGAAGTAAGCCATTTTGCTATTGGCTGATAAACAAGCTGCTGTATTGTTCAGTATGTTCTTAAGCCTATCAGGAGGACCCTTCTTCTGAATTATTACAACCTACAGGTTTTTTATCTGTTATCAATATCTGTATCAACATTGGAAGGTCAAAGTTCATTTTGAGTTTAGAGAGTGAGAATTGTGATGATTCCAGAAGGAATTTGTAAATTTATTAAAGTGTCTTGCTTTGCAATCATAATTTTGTACGTAAAATTAACATGTTCACGCAACTCATACCAGTTCTAACTGGATTAAACTGGTATGAACTGGTCACAACTGGTTTGTATGCTCTTGTTAGCACTGATAGATGGTTCTAGTAAACTGGATCAAACTTGTTCCAACCGGTTTAAAGCTATGCTGGCATAGTTTGAGTTTATGTAAATGAGTTCAGAATTAGTACTTAAACAGGTGAAGTTATGTTAACTGACATTCATAACTGAAAAAAAAAGTAAAACAGTTTTGGCGCAACTCTCAAGAATTACGACAACTCAAGGTTGACCAGTTCCAGTTTCGACAAAATAGAACAAGTATAGTTTTTGCACAAGAAGGCATAGATAATCAGCTGTAAAATTTTCTTGCGAAGAATTTACTTCATGGCTTTGGCAATCAACTCAAGCTTGCGACATCACAATAAACACATCTGTGCTATATTTAATGCAGAAAATAATATTCAACAATTTCATCATATTTTGAGATATTTTATTTTTGCATTCGACACTCAGTAATCATGTGCAATTCCTTGTTTATTTTCCCCGCAAGAATGGAATATTTTGTAATCTGAGAATGACAATTTCTAGAATGTAAATCATATTATTAGTTCTTACCTATTAACTATCCGTCGTTATTTTCGAAACTGTTCAGTGTTTTTTTTTCATATCTGTAATCATCATTTGTCATGTTATCAAGTTGATCTTTATACTGACTAAATTTGTCAGTTTTTTGAAGTATTATATAAATTAATTCAGAGCATGTAGTCTCGTACTTATTGATGACGGCGTTTAACCCGTGTTATATTTGCCATTTGTAGCAAATATATGAAATTAATTGTCACCTACAAGTGTAGACCTATTTCTTATCAGGTTATCCTAGTTTCAGAGCTACAGCACATTGCAGATTACTGTTCACTGGCACTGTGTGCTATCACTATGCAAATATTTATGATACAGCAGTCCATTTTGAAGCTAAAAAGCAAATTTTAATGATTTAGGTTGACAGCCATCTTCGAAAACAGAAACCAATAGGAAACTGCACATGCTACACTATAAGATAGCATGAGTGGAATTTCTTGCTATATTTTGTCTAAGTAAAATACACCATTTAATGTACTACAACAAGATGTAAACTTGCAGTCTCCAATGTTTTGATGTCTGCATTTGATGTCTGGATGGTTAGTTCATTTCATTTAGACAAAATGTGGCAAGAAACTGTTACAGTATTCATTCAATCTTGCTACCTTAAAATGTAGCATGTGCAGTTTCTGCTTGGTTTCTGAATAGTTGTATCAAACAGAGCCAGTGAACACTAACCTGCAATGTGCTGTATGATTTATTGGTAATACAGAAGTTACCTGTTTGAATAAAAAAGATGGGGAATGCATTGTCTTGATACATTTGAGTAAATTTAAGGTGTTGGTATAACTTAAAAGCTTTTCGCAGAGTTCGTACTGATTGGTTCAAAAACTGACAATGGAGAAATATGAAACCTGTTGCCTGTAAATACACAGCTGGTAGAGATTGTAATGTATGTTGTACAGGTTGTTATAACTTTTAATAGAAACGTCATATTTGAGGAACACCTAGAATAGGATATGAGAGCATTTTGGGTGCAAGTTAAAGCACTATTTGTTTGTTTGGTACATTGAAGTAACATTTTGTGTGTATTCATTCTGGCAAGCAAGAACATATTTTTCCACCACTTCGCGGTGTGTCTTTGAAAGTGTCATAATGCCTGTGGTGTTTAGACGATGTGTATATTGTTTATTTCAATTTAAGTACGTTGATATATGTACAATGTATGTATACGTTGAGTGCAACCTTGTTGATAACTAAAACTAAACCCATCTAACTGTTCACGATAGGTATACATTTGTTACAATGCAGTGCATTGTCTGTGATTGGATATTTTTGGCGAACTGGGTGTAATTTAGTGATGTTGTGGGTATATTTCATTAAATTTGGGTACATTGTAGGGACATTTGGTGTAAGTTATGTAGATTGTTACATTTGGGTACAGAATAGCTAAATTTGGTATAATTTGATATAATGTGGGTATATTATAGATACATTTAGTGTAATTTGGCTAATGCATTTGACATAATCTAGGTTTCATTTTAGGTACATTTGATGTAATTTGGGTACAATGTAGGTACATTTGGTATAATTTGGGTACAATGTAAGTACATTTGGTAAATTTGGGTACAATGTGGGCACATTTGGTATAATTTGGGTACATTGTAGGTACATTTGGTATAATTTGGGTACAATGTAGGTACATTTGGTATAACTTGGGTACATTGTAGGTACATTTGGTATAATTTGGGTACATTGTAGGTACATTTGGTATAATTTGGGTACAATGTAGGTACATTTGGTATAATTTGGGTACATTGTAGGTACATTTGGTATAATTTGGGTACAATGTAGGTACATTTGGTATAATTTGGGTACATTGTAGGTACATTTGGTATAATTTGGGTACAATGTAGGTACATTTGGTATAATTTGGGTACATTGTAGGTACATTTGGTATAATTTGGGTACAATGTAGGTACATTTGGTATAATTTGGGTACATTGTAGGTACATTTGGTATAATTTGGGTACATTGTAGGCACATTTGGTATAATTTGGGTACAATGTAGGTACATTTGGTATAATTTGGGTACAATGTAGGTACATTTGGTATAATTTGGGTACATTGTAGGCACATTTGGTATAATTTGGGTACAATGTAGGTACATTTGGTATAATTTGGGTACAATGTAGGTACATTTGGTATAATTTGGGTACATTGTAGGTACATTTGGTATAATTTGGGTACATTGTAGGTACATTTGGTATAATTTGGGTACATTGTAGGTACATTTGGTATAATTTGGGTACAATGTAGGTACATTTGGTATAATTTGGGTACATTGTAGGTACATTTGGTATAATTTGGGTACATTGTAGGTACATTTGGTATAATTTGGGTACATTGTAGGTACATTTGGTATAATTTGGGTACATTGTAGGTACATTTGGTATAATTTGGGTACATTGTAGGTACAGTTGGTATAATTTGGGTACATTTATGTTAGTATACTAGTATTTGATGTAATCTGGATGTATTATAGGTAATACATACTATTAGTATTTTATTGTTACAGTGTCCATGTACAATTTAGATTTTATTTGGAGATGCCAAGAACATTCCAAGGAACTCTAGTACTACATTGACAATTTTGATACCCTGAGTTATATTACTAGAAACAAATATTGAAGATACAATTGCAAGGGGTGGGGTATGATAGATATTGTGGATTTTTGATGTCTTTATTTGGTGTAGATTTAGCTAAAATGAAGGACATTCCATAATTTGGTGTTGAATGTAGGACAAGATAGTACTAATTAGACATATTTAGTTTAACAACAATCATAGTTGGAAAATATTTTAAGAAATAAAAGATAGTTACTGCAGTGATGCAGTTTTCATGAAGTTACGTTTTTCTTTATAAATGTTTCGTCTCATCATGCCAATGTACAGAAAATTTTGTGACATTTCTTCCAGTTTGAAAGGTGAGATCACACAATCTATCATTCTTAGTTTTTACAGTCATTTTGAATGTTATAGGAAAACCATTGTCTTGTCACTCATTATGTTAGGCGTAGAAATGTTTGCATTCTGAAAAGATAATACTAAATATTTACATGTGTAGATAATTTGTTGACCATAAACATTGCTCATTAACCAGGGTAAAAAAAAAAATTGTTATTTTGATGTCAATTTGTATGTGATTGATTTGAAAGTCGTTCATTGTGTGGCAGCCATCTTGTATTTTTCTTCTAATATGGCAAAGGTCAGGTAGATTGAAAGTAATGATCAGATAAAATTACTGGGAGTGTATTTTTTGATTGCACACACACACTTATATGCACATACATACATACACCCAGACATGCACACAGACACACACACACACACACACACACACACACACGCACACACACACACACACACACACACACACACACAAATAAAGTACATTCAGACTGTATTTGACACTTGAGATGTTTTGTTTTTTCTGGTATTCAAGTCCAGATGAAGTTCTAAATGTTGTTTGACAAACATGATGTGGTGTTGCACTGCAATCATTTTGTATTATTGTAAGCTCTTACCTATGAGAAGTGCCAAACATCATATTAAATTTGGCTAATTTGTAGCTCAATTTGTGAAAAAATCTTTCCTAAAATAATGTAGACTTTTGTGCATGTAATGTTCTAGGTTTTCTAATCAGAGGATCGACCCCCCCCCCCCCCCCTCAGGGTACATGTGTGAATCTGACAATCGACTAGCTTTGCTTTAAAAATGACCACTTCACTGGATATGAGAGAATGTGTTCATGCTGTTGCCATTGCATCATTTGATGGCACTGTTGACATTCTACTTTGTACACATACCCCCCAGCTACCTTAAAACTGTAAGATACACTGTGTCGTTCAGTCTTCACTGGCTCTCAGTTCCTAAGGGGGTTGGCCAATTGGTTTAGGCCACTTCTCACCCTAGCCATTACTATAACAACTCCTTATTGAGATTTTGTAACAGACTTACATTACATTTCTATATTATTGTCCCACTCTTTTGGTTTGAGAATTTGTTTCTTTATGTTCTATCTGTATATGTGTGTTCCTTATGTTTTAACCAACCCAGTATTGCCACACCAATGAATTTAAATCACACAATTTATAGAAATTAAAATCAAACTGGCATTGTTGCCAAAAAGTTCAAATATTAATATTGTAATTATTCTCAACTTTGACCTCTATATTTTCTTGGATCATAATTTTTCTCTATCAAATTTTTGAAAATAAACAAATTAGCATACTGCTTTGTTTTGTTGGTTTTTTTTTGATTGGATGTCAGTGTTTTGTTTGTGTGTGTGTGACCTTTGTGTGACCCCGAATTGAGGTTATTAATTTTGATTAATATATATGCAAATTATGTGACTTCAAAGTCTACTTTCAAAACAGATTACATTTTAGGAATGAAACACAGTTGTCTGACATTGAAGCTAAACTGAAGAATTGGTCGCAGAACTAAATAATAATCCTATGTAATCCCCTCATGGCTCCACAGAAAGGAAAACACTAATGCGAGAACCTGGGATTAAAACTCTGGTCTTTAATCTTCATATAATTGATTAATGAAAATTGATTGCCCATACTGAATCTTCCGAAGATTATCTGCACTGCAACCTGTGAAGTGTCTGAAAATCATTCAGATGTTGTTCAGCCTAGGCTTTAGGTACAAAGAATTATTAATTTGCCAATTATTCTATTTTTTGTTTGATTTATGCACAAATTAAAAATTTAATCAGTTTTCACAATCGTTATTTAACTATCTACTTGTTGCCTAAAGACAAAAATTGTTACGCATCACAATTTTCACTGTGACTACATCACTTGTATTTGTATGTGTATGTACACAATAATTTGCAAATAGCGCCCTCAACGTAATAATTGAATTGTCTTTTCTATCCTTTGTTCGTCGCATAGTGGCGCTCTACATAAGATGGCGACTTGCAGTGGAAGTTGGTGATTTTCATGTGCATTTTGTAACCATCTTGTTTTACTCCAAATACAATCACAATTACAAACAAGGACATTTAGAATATCGTAAAAGACATCGAACAGTAACCATGGATTCTAAAATGGCACGGAAGACGTGGGAAATGGGTAATAATATGGAGTCGGTTCAGAGTGTTGATGAAATTTACAAGTATGACAAGAAACAACAACAGGAAATTCTTGCTGCAAAACCCTGGACGAAAGAGTAAGGATTTTAACGTTCGTCTTCTTTTTCTATAGCGAATTATCTCTTTAAAACACCTAAGGTTTTCTATTCATGTCGGCACATGTCTCACTGTCGGTCTCAATATCTGTCTCGCAATGTTCTAAAGAGTTACATGTGAGAATTGTCGGTGTCATTTGGCCTCTCTGCATTTTGTTGTGCCATACCCCCCCCCCTCCAGCTCCCCCCGAAATATTTTATGATTTCAAAGACCATGTTAATAAACCTTTTTTGACTTCTGTACACGATAAAATCTATTGTTTGGGATTGAGTGGGGGAATTGTATCCAGCGTGTTTTCTTTGTGGGACAAAATAGCATTTTATCAATAATACATGTAAAATGAACGAAAGGATTTGGTGTAACTGCTAACGTGTAGGGACATACCTATTTATTTTATGCACATCAATCGTCATCATCCTCCCCCTCCCCTTCCTCCTCCTCCTCCTCCTCCTCCTCCTCCTCCTCATCATCATCATCATCATCATCAGCATCAGCATCATCGTAATCATCATCATCATCATCCTCATCATCATCATCATCATCATCATCATCAATATACTTGTGCAGTGTGATATGATCACTGTAGCCTAGGATCCAGTTGTATGGTGATTTTTGACTCACCTTTCCCCTAATTTAGGCAAGAATCAAAAGTGTATCATTGAACTTAATCATCATGTGTGTATGACATAGTGATCATAGCCTAGAAGTAGAATCCAGTCATGTGAGCATTTTAGGTTCTCACCTTTCTCCTAAATGTGAGACAAAAATCCCCACTCAGTAACACTGTTTAGTCCAACACTACATGTAGTTATTCCTCACTGAAATATTTGTGAAACCTTGTAAAATTGACCAAATGTCTCCCTTTTTGTAACCAGTAACCAAATGTAAAAATGTATATTAAAAAAAGTTGTTAACGGTACACACTGTTTTCTTTCCAACAGCAACCATTATTTCAAATATTGCAAGATTTCAGCACTAGCTTTGCTTAAAATGGTGATGCACGCCCGATCAGGTGGTAACTTGGAAGTTATGGGTTTAATGTTAGGCAAGGTGGATGGAGAGACCATGATAATTATGGACTGTTTTGCGTTACCTGTAGAAGGTACAGAAACAAGGGTCAACGCCCAGGCTGCTGCCTATGAATACATGGCAGCTTACATAGAAAGTGCTAAACAGGTCAGTCATTCTATTTAAATGTATGCACAAATTTGAAATTCATAATTTTTTAAAAACAGCTTTTAAAATACATATCTTTTGTATGGACATTTTTTTAGCCATTTAAAAAAAATTCTTGCAGGGGTTTATGGGAAAACCTTGAGTGATGATGCCAGGCTAATCTCTTTCATGACAAAGAGAGTAGGGTAAATTGATGTCATCACTTGAGCTTTTCCCATAAACCCTTGCAGGAAATTTAAAAAAAATGGCTGAACACATGTCAAGGGCAGTAGAGCATGTTTATGAGATTTCAAAGTTGAGTACCCTGGTATAATGTTACTATACTTTATCACCCAAAATCATGTGTAAATTGACAAGTGTAATTAAGGCAGAAATGAATGTAGCTGGAATTTTCCTAGAATGTAGATTGATGTAAACATACCAAGTGTTGGACAATATGTTTGGTGTAATGGCACAGAATATGAATTAATATTGTTACTGTGTAGAACAGAGCAGACACCTCAGGAGGCTGTGTGTAGATGAAGACTTAGTACCTAGTCCTAGGTGGCAGAACTCTATCAATAGTAGTATATGTAAATATTACATTGTGATATGGTATGTGTTATACTGTGTGCATTATTAGGTTGGTAGATTGGAGAATGCTATAGGATGGTACCACAGTCATCCAGGCTATGGGTGTTGGTTGTCAGGTATTGATGTCGGTACACAGATGTTAAACCAACAATTTCAAGAACCATTTGTAGCCATTGTGGTAAGTATATGATTGTTGAACCATGCTGGCTTCAGTCCTAAATCAGAAAAGAGCCATGATATTCTGATATTAGAAATTTGTTGCAGTCAGCAGTGTTGCAGCTCAGTGATTCTTGGTACCTGAAATACAATATTACTGCTTAGGCACATCATAAACAAACGTTGAGCTTGAATTTCTTGGTCCACACCATAACTTCCGTTCCATGTGCTTCACTTCAAGAATAAAAATAAGTCGACTTTCATGTTCTATTTTGACTCTCTAGCATGAGGTAAAATGCTATTGTAGGTACTGAGAATTGAGAGTTGTCTTATGCTGCAGAGTTCATGTTCATTAGCTAGCTGAAGCCAAAGTTGCAATACCTTGCAGTTCTGAATACTTATAGGGACTTGTAGTTTAGTATATTGCTGTATGTAATTCATATCGCAGTTCTACCGTCACTGTATGATACTCCAGTCAACACAGCCCATTCGAGTGCAGTATGCGTGTATTGTAATACTGCAGTGCAGTGTAGCCGTGATGCAGTCAAGTCATGTTAAGTGCAGTGCTGCAGTTTTACTTCCGTATTATGTTTCAGTCATTCTTATATGCATAACCAACAGTCAGTGTAAATGCAAGGCAATGTGTGTGGTGTTCTAAGCTGTCAACTTGAAAAGTTAAATCCTTAGAACAGTGTTATGGTATTATAGAATATACGATAACGTGCATTAAAAAACAAATTTGTAGTTTGGAAGAGTAAAAAACTTACCATAGTCTGTCTTTTAAATTGATACCACTGTTATGGAATAAGTTGTATGTTTCTTTGACTATCCATAGATTGATCCTACTAGAACTATCTCTGCTGGTAAAGTCAATCTAGGTGCATTCAGGACTTACCCAAAGGTATGTATATGTATTTGTAAAGTTTATAGGAAATTGATATGTGCTTCTATCCATCTGTTATCTGTAGTCCTAGGAATCTTGAATTTGTTGATGAAACTTAGGGTACACTGTATTGGGATATAAATGACCTGAGAACCATAAATATAACTCTTGGAAGACACTCATTTTGTTTTGATATGTCATAGTTCTTCTATGGTATACATGTACTCATTATGGATAGGGTTGTCGGTGACCGAGTGGTTAAATCACTTGTCTCTTACCACTGCAGTCGGGGTTGAAACCCATGCAGGGTTTGATTAAATTTACTAAGAGTGTCGTTCAGTTTGACTCTACCGAACAACACAGGTTTTCCCCACATACTCACATCACTCGCAAGAAACAGAAACATACAATTTTGCCCTTTATTCACAAAAGGTAACTTTCTTTTCATAAATACAATCTAGAGTAAGTAATAGCAATGTAGTCTGTCATACTCCTGTTTCCTCCTGCATTAACATTGAACCCATGAGGGAAGGTCCTCACTGAACTTCGTCGGAGACGAGTGTTTATATACATAAATGATTGATTGTAAACACTTGGGAATACAAAATGCACATCTTGAACCCCCTAACCATCTGATTTTATTTACTAGGGCTACAAACCACCAGATGAAGGCCCCTCAGAATACCAAACTATTCCACTGAATAAAATAGAAGATTTTGGTGTCCATTGTAAACAATACTATTCACTAGAAGTATCTTATTTCAAGTCTGCATTGGATAGAAGATTGTTAGAATCACTGTGGAACAGATACTGGGTTAATACGCTAAGCTCCTCTAGTCTACTAACAGTGAGTAATTTTATCTGGTAAAAAAGTAACTAGTGAAAACCATATCACCAAGCCAAGTTGAACAAAAAATATGGAATATATAAATGTACTCTTTTTGTTCTATGTTCTGCCACCATGTGTCTATGTCACGATGACACATGTCTACATCACTGGTTCTGCTGTGTTTGAAATATGAGTCAAAATGTTCAAAGTACCATTACTTTCTCTGATTTTTCTTTGATATTACTGGTGCTGGTATAATTATGTTATTCTCCAATATTTTTCTTCATTCAATCAGAAAATACTAGTGATCTATAAAGGGGGTTGTCACTACAAGTCGCTTGACTCGTAGTGACAAAGGCCCCTTAGGTCACTCATATTTTCCTTGGCTGAACGAAGAAAAATGTTGGGGGAATAATGTCAAGTTGTACTATTCTGTCAGTCATATTCCCTATGGAATACTATACATGTATATTCTAACAATATTTATCTATAACTGTATTATTGCTACTCACACTAAGTCATCACTGCTTTCACTGCCACAGAATGCCGATTACACTACAGGACAGATTTCAGACTTGTCTGAGAAACTAGAACAGAGTGAGACTCAGCTAGGTAGGGGAGGTTTTATGTTGATGGATCATCATGATAAGAAGACAGAAGATAAACTAGCTAAAGCTACAAGAGATAGGTGAGTAATCAACAAAATATGACATCATTGTCAATATCATGCTGTGAATATGACATCACACTTGTTATCCACTACGAAGATGTCACATTTATTATAACTATAGAATTCAACTAGAATTGCCAGTCCAGTATTTATGATTGAGAGAGATATTATATGGAGAGAGAGAAAGAGAGCTTTTCATTGGATAAGAATCACTCAGTTTATGAGTTGTTAGCGAGAGAGAGACAGACAGACAGACAGACAGACAGACAGAGAGAGAGAGAGAGAGAGAGAGAGAGAGAGAGAGAGAGAGAGAGAGAGAGAGAGAGAGAGAGAGAGAGAGAGAACACAGAGATAGAAGAGAGGAAGGAAAAGAGAGACAGAACAAATCATATATCATCTAACAACAAAAGCTGACATACTTCTGATGTGTTTAATATTGATAATTTTAACTCAATCTTGTCTGTTATTCTTGTTGACAGCTGCAAGACAACTATTGAAGCCATTCATGGTATGATGTCACAGGTCATCAAAGATAGACTCTTCAATCAGATTCATTCCACCCCATCAGCACCCTCATGATCACGTCCCCCCTTGGCCCCCCCTGATATGAGCAATGGACATTTCTTTCATTGTGTACATCTTATCAGTGAGAACTTTACAGTGTTAGTTATTCAACATTTTGTTATCTATAAACAAATATATATCGTCAAGTAGTGTACTGGCTAGGTGTAGTGTAGTTGTAACATTTCTCAGTGATTTTCATGGAAATCTGTAGTGTATACAATAGTATGTCATACCTTTATGATTAAGTAATAATAAAGGAAGGCCACTAAACAATTTGAATGACCTCAATTGCTTAAAATCTGTCAAATATGCACATAACCCCAACACACAGCCACCCATACATCCACACACCCATACACATCTTGGAATTTCACAAGTGTCATTAAAGATTGCCGTACACTGTGGGGTATGGTAGTTCCTGCATCCACTGAAAACAATATTGCATTATAAAAAGTAAAACCGTATAAGCGAGAAACACTTATGATAATAACATAATAATAAAAAAGGAAATTTATAATGAGCCTGATCTCCGAAGAGCGACCAGGCGCAGACAGAACTGCTAACAAAATGAGAGGATACAGAGAAACAATTGAAAATAAGGAAAGATGTAGAGAGAAGTGTGTGAGGGAGAGTAGATTGACGACCATCTTCAGTGTGGCTGGCCGTTTTTAGAATATGATAAAAATAGAATAGAAAACAATGAAAATTGAAGCAATGCTTCATTCCTGTCATTGGCAGCCATGTTTTCCCATCATACATTGCAAGTGATGTCATCAGTTAATTCCTGTTCTCTCCAGCCACTTCTCACTCAAAGATGACCAGTAATAAACAGAAACATACAATTTTTGCCCTTTATTCATAAAAGGTAACTTTCTTTTCATAAATACAATCTAGAGTAAATAATAGCAATGTAGTCTGTTCAGAGTTTTGATGAATAAAAAGTAGTTCATAC
Organism: Glandiceps talaboti; assembly: GCF_964340395.1. Classification (NCBI taxonomy): domain Eukaryota; kingdom Metazoa; phylum Hemichordata; class Enteropneusta; family Spengelidae; genus Glandiceps; species Glandiceps talaboti. The sequence goes on from NC_135562.1 coordinate 7,755,918, forward strand.
AATTCAAAGATATGACATTGTCTTACTGGTTCTTTTGTTCATGTGATACAAGGCAAGAGTGTGACTGTCTGACGGATTACTCAGAAGCTCTGCCACTAGAGGGCGCTCTATTAGTTGGATTCACCTGATTGTCATGATGGCACACTAATTAATAACAATACTTTAAAATAGACATGGGTATCATAATTGTACACTTATTTCAAGAACACCCATACAAAATACAGAATTAAAAAATAATTTATTCTAAAATATCTTGTGTTTCAAAAGGTATATTTAGAAATTTAGATTTTGTCATCTATATTTGTTTTAGTTTTTAAAAGCGTGTGGTAAGTTGTAATCATACGTTGAGTCCTAAGGATGACTCTACTAAGTTCATGTACATGTACAATGTCAAATTCAAAATTAACTTAGCAAATTTGCACTAAATTATGTACGTGGTTAACTGCAAATTTCAAACTCTCCGTATTTCAATTTGTGTTAGCATTCCCTGTGTATTAGTTAGTAGTGTGTAGTTTTCTACAGGCAACAAATTTCAAGCAACTTTTCAAGGTAAGAACTAGAATGTAACATATAGGTCATGTCGCTCTGCCTTCACTGCCCTCCCGTGGGAAATGTTGCCGATGTGTAAGGGCGCTTCTCCACAGCATACCTTACAGACTCGGCAAGAACAAGTTCAGCCTCTGTGTTTGACTGTTAGGATATTTAAATTTGCCACTTTACGTAGTAGATATTTAAATTTTGTTCATATTTCAATAAACCTATATAATTCAAGAACATTCCTAGAAAGACAACCTCAAAATAGTACGTGTAAATCATGATAAAGGTCTTTGCAATGCAATGCACCATACAACCTAAGACATTTGTTGTTGTATCGTTGTATGTCGCTATTTCAGTATGTGATGTGTTAGAAAAATAGTTTGCATGTAGTCCAGTGTACACATACCGACATCAGACCATTGACAAACGGAACCTGAGACGAACAGTGAAAGTAAACACATGAATACATGTAGTATTAATTTAATAACACTTGGTATAGCATGTTGGAAGTACAGAGACTTGTATTACATTCCATCAGTTGATAAGAACAGTTTTATGATCACTTTACATAATAGTTCATGTTCACAAACAAATGTCCAGTTCCCCTGGCATTTCATGTACACATAAAGAGACCATAAAACTGTTCTTATCAAACCATGGTGTGTAATATAAGTCTCTGTACTTCCAACATGCTGTGACACGATGTTATTAATCCAATTCATTTGTTTACTTTCCCTGCTTGTAACAGGTTCTATTCATCCATGGTCTGATGTCAGCAGTTGTAGGTAATTACAAACATTCTTTCAGCCTCTGTGTTTTGATTGTTAGGATATTTTGGTGTTATATTTCATTAAACTTATAATGGGCAAGTACGGCTTTGGCAGTTAAAAAAATGAAACATTTTAGTACTGATAATTAATATTAAAATGACAGTAGTAATTCAGTGCAAAATTAGATTGGTTTGCACCATAAACGGTCCTTCTCAAGAAATTTGAAAAAACAAGAAGACACTTCAGATCTTCTTAGACTGTAAGATATGTCATGCTGTTCTGCCCTTACCACCCTCCTCTCGTGAGAGGGGTTAACCGATATGTGAGGGCGCCCCGTCACGACATACCTTACAGACTAACTTTATCTCAATTAAATCTAATAGCATTTAATAGAAGAGGGCTGGTTTGTTTCAGTTTCCATATTGTGAACAGTTTTCTTCCCTTATGCTCAGTTATGTTTCAATCAGAATAAACTTTGATGTTTTAGAATTGATTGTTCAAAACATCACATTTACAGGAGAAATGAATTTGCCTGAGTGTTTTGAGACATGATATTTTTAAAGGGGTACAAGCTGAGTTTAGACATTTTGGAACGACATTTTTGCTTCATATTTAAAAGTCACTCCTAGTATGCTACTCACTGAAGTATACTTAAAATCCATCACTTGCAACTGTACTGACGTCACACCAGATATTAAGATATAACATATAAACGATCCAATAATGTAATTTTTGAGACGTATCAAAAATGTGGAGGAATCCATACAAGACAATCAACTGTTCTAACAATGCCCAGAAGGCAATTGTAATGTCATAGAAGGCATACAGTGACATTGTCATTATACTAGAGTAGTTTAAATCAAGGTTTTATGTAAGTATTTTCACCTGAGTAAAAAGTTTATAAACTCACCTTGTGCCCCTTTAACACAGACAATATCCTGAATATCATTTCTCCTGTAATGTGAGTCATTATGTATGTAAAGCAAATCACTTTCTCTCACGTACAGAAGAAATTTCTTTACACGTGTCTCTGTCTGAAAACACTGATCAAAGTCAAGACCTCCTTACTGTAGTTATAAATAATGATATTGTTCTATAACTTGTCTATTTCTCGTGAAATCTCTTTTCAAAATTCAAGAATTATTGGTTTCCTAGCAACCACTTTCAGCATCCTTCAATGGTATTTCAACATCTGTTTTAGATTTTAAAGACAAATTAGATGCTTGTTGCCTTGGTGATGAAGTCTTAGATGCTTGTCGCCTTGGTGATGCAGTCTTAGATGTTTGTCTCCTTGGTGACACCGAAACAAAGAATGGATTTCTGTCTGATGCGAGAATGAGGGGACTTTGTACGATGGGTGAAAGTGGTGCATTAGTTTCTGTCTGCTCCATCCACTCTGATGGTAAATGTCTTGACACTGGCTGAAAAAAAAAATGAAAACAAGAAAATGGAAACAGTTGAGTTCTTTCTTATTCTTCTTTAAAGTCATGTACATCCCTTATTAGTCTGGGTATTATTCCGCATTGGTGTTCATGCATTCACAAAGTTCAGTCAAAATTATGAGGACCATGCCCTGAGTCCTCAATAATTTAAATGTGTTTATTGACATTGACCCAATAGCATTAATGGGGAGCTTGTTCCAGATATGTTTGTCAGGTTTGTCAACTGACTGATCTTTGTGACAAGTTTGTATACAGAAGCGCCCTCTATGGTGAAAAAAATTAACAGAGTATAGCACCCTTTAGTTATATATAACATGGAGGTAGACAGGCATCTTTGTTGGTCTAGCACTGAACTGTGTTTAATATTTTGAGTTTGGCGCCCTCAGTGTTGTGTAATGGTTTGAACACTGCACATATCTCACCTGAGCTGATGGTAATTCTTTGATGATGTGTTGGTATGTTTTATCACCTTCTATTTTCTCCAGTAATGTTTGGAATCTTCTGGCCATGATGGCTGCCTCTGTACCCTTGACTCTTTCTGTACCCGAAGCTTCACCTGTATCACTGTTTAATTTCTGCAAAGATATAGTGGCACAATGGATCTTTATACTTCCTCAACTCCGTGTGCTCAGCATACAATCCACTGCAGCTTTTATAAGCCTACAACTGTGGTTCAAGTCTTGCCCAAGGACTTAGTCATTCAGGAACAAATGGCAGTAGCAAGGCTTTGAATAACCTGTAACCCACAGATTCTAAGCTAATCACCAAATTAATCTGATTAAAATCTGATGTTTTCAATATGGCTCGATTTCTTTATTTACCTCTATTCATTCCAGGAATGATCACTACCATCCCACTCGAAACAACAGAAATCAGCAGTAAGCAATGGAAATAGAGGTAAATAAAGCAATACAGTCACTTTCACCACATCAGATTTTAATCAGATTGGTTCCAAGCCAGCCATGCTAACCAATCAACCATCATCATAGTGAACTCCACACTGTAAATGATTTATTTGCATACCTCCCATTCTTCGTAGAACATTTTTCCAAGTAGTTGTCCCTGGTGTTGGTTTTCAATAGTTTGATAGTACGATCTGGCTACTTTGATGTCAGTTTTCCAGAAATGAGAAGTTGTTGCTGAACTTGTATGGGGTGCTACTTCTTTTATCTGAAAGTCAATTTATTTGCATGAATTTATTAATAGTTTTTAGTTTTTTTATCCAACAACACTTGAGTTTATATCAAACACAGGAAGAATCATATTTCTGTTGTTAATCAATTATCACAAAATTATGTGATTTTGACGAAAATGTAGATAATTTCCGAACTTTGAAAAATAGGTATGAAATCATCACACATTTCAATCATTAGAAATAAAATGTAAATATAAAATCTATCAATTATATTACATTGCCTTTGTATCAATCTCTCAATCAAAAGAATTTGTATAGTGCCAAAATCCAATACAACATAATGTTCCATGGCACTGAACAGGAACAATAGTTGATCAATGTAAAAAGTTAGAGAAAGCTCTTGTAAACAGATGTGTCTTGATGTCCTTCTTGAATTTATCGACAATTGATGAAGAATGAAGTTCAAGTGTTAGAGGTAATAAATAGACAGTCACATTGTGTAATGTTAATTAGATGCCAATTGTACAGTAACAGGTTGTAATTGTGATTGGCATTGATTTATAGGTGCGGACCCAAAAATCAGTTTTGTTTTATTTATTGTACCATACTATGGGTACATGTAAAGCTACAGACTACATTTACCTACGGGTTATTCAATTTTGTTCTGGGTGTACAATATTATGAATAAGTTACTATTTCTAACAGAAGACATATTCAAAGGACATTCCAGTTGCAGCCAGTGCAACTTTCAAGTACACAGAATTTCAAATATAATATCAATTTTACAAAACAGACAGGTACAAAAGATGAACAAATTATGAAAAACTTACTTTTAAAACGATGATACCAACTATAAATATACAAACTATATTCAATAATGTCAGTACTAAACTAATACTGCCTGCCACAAAGAGATCTAATGCTGGGTTCTGATACTCCATAGATGCTGTATGCTCATTGGTTATATTTGACCCAAGGGTCAAGTTTGTGGGGTCATAGGTCACAGGAACAATGGTTGTCTCTGTTTCCACATAACCAATGACATGGACATTGAGAAGTGCATACGCCCAAAGGATACCCTGAAAATGAAATTTTCAAAGAATACTTTTTTTGAGAAGACAATATAAAACTCTTTTTCCAATCTGTAATGGCTGTACATCTGATGAGAAGAAATAAATAACACAGAGAACATATGGAAAAACAACGGAAAACATAACTACCTGAACTAGACACTCACATAAAAAAAAAAAAAATTCATTAAAAAAAAAAAAAAAAATCTACCTACCCACCTATTCTAATATTGAATGTAATCGGAACCACACAATTTTTTTTGTTAGGCCTAAAGTACATTTGAGATGATTAAAATTTACTAACATACGTTACTGGAATATAAATTCATTAGCTGCACTTTGGATGTTCACTTAACCTACAACAATGGGGTTATATTATATGTAGAACGCTGCCAAGGAATGTATTTGATATGTTTTGCAGTCTTCTTGTTTACATACTGTACTCATCTTTAGTTACAAAAATTTCATTTTTCTTTTTATCACTTTTTTAAATGTTAAAATTTGTACTCACAGCATTGACAGCTGGTGGTAGCAATGATGCAGATATGGCGACACCAACCAATGATCCAATATTACCACCTAGTACAGATATGGCAACTGCAGCTCCTGACGGCAATGCTATGAACACACCAACTACCAGACCCCTCAGCTCACCTCTGAAAAGATACACATTTACTCTGTGAGCTTCTATCATAATACTATATGTAATGTTTTGAAAGGGAAATTTTGTTTCTTTGCAGTGTGTTAGGGTTGAATATATGATATAATATTTTGGATAAAAGTGTGTTTACTTCAAAATAAATTTCCCCATACTTCTTTGAAATCTTATATAACATACTGAATGAATACCAAGTTTGGTTGTCATGGTGATTAACAAATTGTCCAGGCTATATTCTAGTTAACAATTTCATACTCTAAGAAATTGAATTGATGAAAATGATTAGTCTTGTATCTCACCTACTTGACATGGCTTCAGTTGGCCATCCTAGTACATCACCCCAAGTACCAAGGACTAAACCAAATATGAAACCTACAACAAAAGAAGAAAAAAGTATGTTGTTGTTACTTTCATTTCTGTGCATGGGAGAGGGTAGCCTGATTACTGCACTGTCCAGATACATCGTTAGCTGGTTGAACCTCCTAGCCCTTGTATTCTCCGCTTGTGTTGAGAAAAATTACAAATGATTCACGTAGACACATCCCCAATAGTCGTTATAATGGTTATCCAGCACCCATGTGGTTAAATTTACATATATAACATATGTAAATAACATGTAAATTACCATATCACGTAGCATAATGAGTGTATATTCACATACTGATTCATTTGAATAATGATAGTCTGACTAGTCATGGTTGAAGGGACTTCACACTGTCATCAACAAGGCTATTGGTGAAAATTTTCAATTTGTTATCAGTTTTGGAAATGTAATCATTACAAGCAGAGAATATGACCAGCTAATGATGTATCTCAACAGTGCAGTAAACAGGCTAGGGAGGGAGGGGTTAGGGGAGATGTTTTTTCACATCTAAAAGACATAAATGTGCTATATGAATAAGCTGATAGATAGTTCTCCTTACCACATATAATACATAACAGCAAACCAATAATCTCTGTCTTCATACCAAGATTTCTAAGTTTGACGTGTGCTATCACTGTACCAAATGTCCCGGCAAGAATCGGCCCCTGTGAAAAATGTACAAAATGGAACATATTGCATTTACATATTTTGTTTTCAGTTACTGTATTTTTCCAAAATTGCTTCATGAAGATGCACACTTTTGAACATATTACAGATTTCATTTTCAACTTATTGCAAGACCTTGAGCAAAAACAGCTGCCACACAAACCTAGATCTAGATGCTAGTGGATTTTAGGATGATGTGACATCACAAGCAGGGAGTTTTCCCAGCATCCTTTGTACTTGTGGCAGAAGTTCTCAAAATGGCTGCACACAGTGAGACTCAACATGGCAGAATTTTGACATTTTGAAGGTGCATAATTTTAATTTGTTTCATTTTATTTCTAAAATTCACACACATGTTGATGAAATACACAAAGAAAAGCTATTTGAAAAGCGTACATTTCTTTGATTGCACCTTTCCTTTAAAGGTTAAAATTACAGTTAAGTCATCTTTGCACCTTTCCAAAGTGTAGTGCTTAACCTTTCCTCTAAATCTATGGTAAATATTACAGCACATTACAATGTTTTCTACATGAAATTTTCAGTAGATGGAGGCACCATGCATCAGTCAAGAAAAATTCCTGATGCAATATCTATTGAGAAGTAAATATCAACATGAAAACATGCAAACCAATATACTGTACACTGTTCAACTCTCTGTCTCTCTTCCACTGTGAACTTTAAAATGAATTTTATTTGTGGTGTATAGAAGAATTTCTGTGAAGTCGTACTTACCATTAAAGGTGATATCAACATACTTGCTACAAGAATCACTGAGCTGTCCTCTGATAAACCAATGGCAGCAATTATACTAGAGAGATAAGAAAGGCAGAGAGAGAGCTTTTCATTGGATAAGAATCACTCTAAAACTGTGCTTGTGAGAGTTGAGAGAGAGAGAGAGAGAGAGAGAGAGAGAGAGAGAGAGAGAGACAAACAGACAGACAGACAGACAGACAGATAGAAAGACAGAGAGGGAGACAGACAGACAGACAGACAGAACAGAGACTGAAAGACAGTAACAGACAGTCAGTCAGTCAGTCAGTCAGTCAGTCAGACAGACAGACAGACAGACAGACAGACAGACAGACAGACAGACAGAAAGTGAGAAATAAACACATGTATAGAGATAGAGAGAAACAGAGAGACAAAGACAGAGATCAAGAGATTTGGAGCACATTTGTGCAGATAATCTTCATATCCTTTTTTTTCTTGTGACCACAACGTCACTGGATGGTCAAGGAGATAAATGACTAATTAAATGAATTAGGCCAGCAAAGCATGCTGGGATATCATACCTGGCAAGAATGATCAGAATCACAAAGTCAAAGGTCAAATCACCGGCATTCTGAACAGTTTCAACAACCTATGATGGTATGAATAAATTCATAAATAAATAAATAAATAAATAAATAAATAAATAAATAAATAAAATTACAAATAAATAAATAAATAAATAATGAATACATTTATTGAATATAGGCTTTACATATACAATAAATCTGTAAATATTTGGATAACAAAAATGCAGTGGGATAATTAAATATCATTCATCAATATTTTTCTTTGTTCAACCAAGCCTAGGAAAATATGGGTGACCTAAAGGGCCTTCTCACTACGAGTCACTAGATGAGTAGAGACGAAATCTTTAGGTCGCAAGAATATTCTCACTGAATGAAGAGGAAAATATTGGGAAATAATATAACCATACCTCATCCAGCATACCTTATGAAAAATTGGGAAAAATGATGGTGATTTGGGAAATCTGGAGTCATATTTCAAACACTGCTGAACCATTGACATTGACACAAACTGTTGTGATGAAGAACAACCAGGGTATAAAACCCTAGACTCTCTCACAGTCCTCGGAGCTTCGCTTTACTAAAATTGACGCTAAATGAATTATTTTGTATGTACTGATACCATCTACATAACAGACTCCATGATCGTACTCGAACAACCTTGTACTGTGCGCCCTCATTGACCACATAGAGATATCTGTTCGTTGACGTGTGACTGCGACGCTCCATATTTTCGCGAAGCCCGGATTTTTGTGATAACACGGAGCGTCGGAGTCACACGTCAATGAATGGTTATCTCTATCATGGTCAATGAGGGCGCACAGTACAAGGATATTCGAGTACGGTTATTTAGCTGGCATCGGTACATACAAAACAATTCGCTTTAATTTTAGTAAAGCGAAGCTCTGAGGGCTGTAAGAGTCTAATAAAACCCATATTTCTGTTCTGTTTAATTGTTGAAGTAGGAGTCCTAAAATCACCAAAAAAAAAATCCATTTTATATACTGACCTGAGCTACAGTCAGTCTTGATTTTATGGATTTAAGAAAGCTGCCTTGTCTGGTAGGTGTTACCATGGCAGCATGTTCACCTGACTTTTCCATCTCATCCTCCTCCTCCTCCTCCTTATCATCATCATCAGGTTCTTGGGAGAAATATATAGATGCTGGAACAATACTGAAACCATAAAATACAATAATTTGTGTATTCATATATTAGTGACTGTAGAGGAATCAAACAGGTGGTTGTACAAACTATCATGTGTACATGTAACATGAAAT
>NC_135562.1:8067633-8197633 GCF_964340395.1 Glandiceps talaboti
ACATTTTGTCTAAATGAAATAAATTATGTAAATGTATTGCATTTAGACACAGACACATATACGCCAATGTGTACACGTCTGCATTTGATGTCTGCTGGATCAGCATAGTGGCACATTAACTAATTTAATTTCATGTTGACAAAATGTCCCAAGAAACTGTATTCATTAAATCTTGCTATCTTAAATAAAGTGTAGCATTTGCAGCTTATAGTATCAAAGAAAACCACTGATCGGTAACTTGAAAAGGGCTGTTACTTCCAGTACTCCTAACTACCTTCATATACATCATTACTGCTGATATGTATTGAAACCGCGAACAAATAAACAAATTGAACGTTAGTTATTGGAAAGCCCTAACCCTACAGGGTACCAGTTCGGTGACCCGATGAGGATTACTTTCACTGTGGATTATATTATGTACTGTAACGACACAGCGGCCATGTTGTATTGTTTGACGTTTTGCTTAAAAGTCACATAAAGTTGGAATAGTGCCAGGCAACCGATACACTAGCCGCGAGCTGCATGATAAATCGCTGTGAATACCACAGAATTGGACTATTGTTACTATGTAAGTGACATGTCTAGTTAGTCGTGATGGATGTCGAACTTTTCAGTGTTCACTTATCAGCAGCTACAGACTGTACTGCATTTTATTGATCACAAATCAAATAGTGTTACAGTCTAACATGTGCTCGGGACATGTATGCCTACTCGCAAATTTTGAAAGTAACAGATACATAAATTATTCGAATTTGAGAGGCTTTTGAAATTTTTTTGAATACATACTAGTATACAATTGTATCTTGTATCAATTTGTACCTTGAAATGAATGACGTCTCCTATAGTTCCATTGTTTCATGGATTAAGTTTCGTTACTCTAGGATTCTGACGTCATTATAAATGTCTTGGTATACTAAAAAATATATCATCATCACCTCGTTCACCTGCCCAAATATGACACTCAGATCACGTGATTAGACTACTTAAAATAGTTGTCAGTTAGTTGACTAGCATTCGATAAATAATGTTTCAAACAACAACCATACAGTCTGGATTTTTTAATTACACATTTATGTAAATGAGACCGAAATAACAATTACTTTTAGTACCGCCTACATTCTCTCTGTGTAATGTTTCTACGCTGAAACTTTTACTGTCATGCCCTTAGGATTTGTATGCTCTAGATACCAAGTCAATCAGGAACACACGCTTGGTTAATGCCCCCGATACTCCACAGTTTCAAGTACGTTACGGTTGAGTGTTGCAAAACCAACAGTGGTCACGGATCAGATAAACACTTCTACACCAGGCGGACTTCACAACAGCATGCCAGTGATATGTTTTATGAATTATCCGAATGCGAGAATATTATGAAAAAAGTGACTTTATAGAATGTAACAACAAAGTTTATTATTTAATAGACTTCAATAGTCAGCAACTCATTTTCTTCTGAGTTTAATGATATTGAAGTGAAGATATGTTTATAGAAAGTAACCGCGCCCACACACAGCCACATACATGGAGTGATACTTTACATTGCTTAGAGTAAACATTTGTGTCACCATGGATACATTTATGTATAGACTTCCATAGAAATCAGAAGTATCGACGTTTTTTTATTTCTGTGATTGAAATATTCTGATGTTACATTACTTGTCAACAAACACGTGATCAGTTGTAATCTCTGTAATGGAAGATAATGTCGATAATAATTATATCAAAATCCAATAGTATGTAAATAATAAATTTTTTAACGCTTTCCTAACATGATAGGTTTTCAGAGATTCTGATATAAACATTGACCATCTATATTTAACATATCCCACCACTTCTAATGTACGACATCGCAGTACCTCCCTGCCATCATAACAGACCAATAGGTATATCTATAGATATGTTTGTAGTGACGTTGACTGTGAATGTAACAGCATGGATGAGAAATGGGTATCCATTTTGGATTTATAATTGGTAAACAACTTTGCTATCTATTTGAAAAAAAAATGCCCATGGTCCATTTCCATATTTGTAACTAAATAAATTGCGTCGAAAAAAGAAAACAACTAAAAGAAAAACATATTAAATACTCATTTGTCAACTATATAACCAACCACTTTAAGTTTATTGTTTGTGAGAACTGAATGAATATTAGAAATAAGATTAAAAGCTTAAGTTAGTAATATGATCTTTAACCCCCCCCCCCCCCCCCCGTACTGTTATGTATAGTGTTCTGTAACCGGCACCAATTGAGGTATTTCAGTAAGGTCACTATTGTTCTCCACCCAAACTAATGAGTCACATAATGTAATTTACATGACAATAGAAGGTATGAAACAAACAATACACGCCCTTACTATGACTGGTACGGCCTTCGCCAACATTTCAATGAAATGATTGCCAACAATTGCACAAGACAGGTTATCTAAGGAGGAAATTGTGACCTAATGATACTGGGCTAACAAACTAACTAACAAATTAAATCACACGGCGATTCAAGCTGAATACATTTCCTTTCAATTAAACTTAATTGATATTTGATTTTGTTTGCCAAAAGGCATTATGAATGATATAACGACATTATAACAATATTATTTTGAACGGAATTACTACCAAACTAGAGAGAGTTTAGAGTTTCAATTTTGCGGCACAATGTTATTGCATCCAACACAACGTGTTTTGTTACAAATTACATAAACAAAATACAGACTTTGATAGTGCGCCTGCATTTCAAATGCTATATTTTATCTCACTGTGAATACAAATAAACAGTTTTGTCTTGAATCTTCCCTGTTTCATCTGACAGTGATGTTGATTTGTGTTCACAGTGAGATGAAATATATCATTATTTAGGGTGTTTTAAGCTATCAGAGTCTGTACTTTGTTGATGTAATTCGTAAAAAAATCCTTATGCAAAAAATCAGGCTGCCAAATTCCAACCCGATACTCTCTTTGGTTTTGTAGTAACATTAAGAAACAAAATAAGACAGAGATACTAGAGAGTCATTTAGCATTCATGTCATGTTTTCGAATATCAGTAAATTAAAAAAAAACCTGCTATTTTTACAATACGTTATCTTGACTATTCAGGAAATAAATGAATATTCGTGCAAGTTACTAAATATAGCAGATATCATTGTTATAATATCAATAATTGGGTTCCCAGTGGCCGAGTGGTTAAACCTTTTGTCTCCTTTCACTGCGGTCAGGGTTTGATTAAATTTGCCACACTGTAAGTAAGAAGAGTGTCGTTCACTTTGACTCTATCGAGCAATGCAGGTTTTCCCCGGGTACTCCTGTGTCCTCCTGCACTAACACTGAACCCTCGCCGCTTGGGCAATGCCTGTTGCCGGGATGGTATATATATGGAACAAAATTGAATTTTTCTAAATTTCCACGTCCTGGTTTATAACTTTAAGTTTTATTGTTGAAACTGATCACTGAGCACATTTATTCATCTATTTTTGCGATACTTTCCTGTTGAAACCTAAACTAACCCCCGAATATTAATTTTAGATTGACTCCCATGTATATTCTGGAGTTGATGAAGATGTCAATGTGTTTACAACCGAGGTCACAGACCTGTTGTAAATAAACGAACTCTTTTACAACAACAACAACAACAACAACAACTTAAGCATATTTCATATATTTACTCATTACTTGTAATCACTGACTGCACACAAATTGACACGAACAGTAGAAAAATAACAAAGAAATTTGCAAATACTGCATTACAGACAAGACCACACAGATAGCAAACCGGGTGTAAATGACTATTGATAAACATGTACATACATGAAATTACAGCCGGTGAATGGTATAAACAAACAAGTGCATCGTACCCCATAATAGTGCTTATCAAAATATGACTAAATTATATATAATACAATTACAATTTGACAAATAATAAACTATGAAAGCATAGACAATTAGGTAATTAGGTGCAAATAAGCACACCTAGATCATCTTACAACTACTGCAGTGACAAACAAACAATGTACAGGTCTTCAAAGGGTCAAAACTATATGAATGTCTTGATATAAAAATATAATGCTTTATTGGTTTGAGAGATGCAACGTTCTCTTGCGACCTAGACCAACGACTTCCATTATAGCACAGTCTGTGACTGAGAGTCAGATTAAAACTAAATTCAATGTGCAAAATGAAAATATAAAATACAGATTATAAAACTTTCGTCATCAACACAATCAGAGGAAGTGGTTAAATATGCAAAACGACTTATACAAAATAGACTGTGTTGTTGTTGTTGTTGTTGTTGTTGTTGCTGTTATTATTATTATTATTGTTTTTGCTGCTGCCGATGTTGTTGTTGTTGTTGTTGTTGTTGTTGTTGTTAATTTTGTTGTTTATTCTGTTGTCGTCTGTGGTGGTGGTTGTTTTTATATTTGTTAAATTTTCATTTAATTTGTGACTTGAATATCATTGCCTAAACAATTACAGTGACAGGTTACGAATTTCTAATCCAAGCTGTCTTAATTGTGACAAATTTTAGCATTACATAATTGAAAAAAAATATGAATATATATTTCAGAATAAAAAACATCCTAGACCTTACAGTTACAGATTGTGCCCCATTAACCAAGCAGTATGAGTCGTCTTCGTGTTCTCGAACACAATTCTATTAACAACTCCTTTCAAATACACGGCGTGTTAACCCAATTTATTCGCTATTCTGTTTCAATATTATCGTTCCGTCCGGTTTGTACTATTGGAGAACAATATGCAGCACTTCAATATTTGATTGCAGATTGGCAGCTGTTTACAATGAGAATGGTTTTCTATACTGCAACACTGAAATATTATGTCAGGTGTTGGTATCAGAGTTTAAATGTCCTTTTCGAAGGGTTGCAAAACTCTGTGAATAGGTTCACAGGTAATACTATTCTCATACAGTAAAGCTTGTCAAAGACGAAAGGCCACGCCGGTGACCTCGGCATTTTCCATTATGACAATGAAGAATAATGTCCATTGTTGGATTGAAAGGTCAGTAAAGGGGTAACAATAGAAATTATACTATAACCATATAACACAGGTAAACTTGCTAGAGGGGCGTCTTTTTGCTCTACCTTCCAAGAGTCAGGTTTATGTTTGCACTGTGTGTGATTAAATGAGAACGCCACTGCAGGAAATAATTAAACGATTTTTCGCAAAAGTTGGGTTCTGCAGAGCCATTTCGTAATTTTACATCATGTACATCAGAAGTGATTGCCAAGAAACATCGATTTGAAACTTGGTCCCCGTTCATTATTCTGTGAAGGCACTTGTAGTATCCACAAATAAACATTCAACTACCAAGTGGTCCTAATGACTTAAACATCCACATACCACCTCCTCATCACAGTTTAACTGATCCTTATATCCATCTGTACATGTATGTGAATAAAGTAATATATCGTAGTAAGCATTCAAATAGCAAACACTGTCTCCCGTGTCTAGCTCTATCAACACACTCACGCAAATGTACACACCCATCTAAAAGACTTTACAGCGCTCACCATGGATACGCTTCGCTTCGCTTTATTACGAGTAAACACAGTATGTCACTTGTTACAGTGAGTTTCTTTTGAACTCTGAGATTTTGATGTAATTGATCATTTTTTAAAATTGATATATCATTATCATAGCATTGGAATTCAGAACATGAATTCTGGTTGATCCGACATGTTTACTTTTTTTTTAATTTTGCAAGAAACCAATGAAAGAATAATACAATAATTGTTCAAGGAACAAGGAAAAGAATTAATTGCTAACAAAATTAAAAATTATAAGTTTTATCTACTATAATCAATCATTTACACAAAAGAATTTGTTAATAATTTACATCTCCATTCATTAATTTGAATGAATAAATTTCAAAATATTATTTTTTAATGAGATGACATTACATGGGTTGTTAGTAATGGTACATAACCGCTTTATTATTATGTTGCTAATGTATCTCGTATTTATTCCGGTAAGCTTATTTGTAACAATTATTGAAAGATAAGAGCATGAAAAAACAATAAAAAACATAAAAATGTTTTGTGATATATGTCCGTGGTTTTACATGTATTAGCCCGATAGTATTGCATTATATTGAGAATATAAAACGTACCAAATTAGGTTTAGATACAACATATTGTATGCAATTAAACCGACATGATGTTTCCAAACAGGGTCTAGAAAATAACAAAGCAACGCTGATTCTGTTTACACAATTTTATACTTAGATAAATTACAAAGGTATATATATATATATTATATGTGTGTGTGTCCGTGTGAGTGAATGCATGTGTGTACATACATACATACATACATACATACATACATACATACACACACACACACACACACACACATACATACATACATACATACATACATAAATACATACATACATACATACATAATATATTTGTGAGAGTATTTAAATAGCCAGGCAGTATAGGGTTTATTTAGTATATCAAAATGATCTAATTGTAATGAATACAATATCATAGTTTATGTCTTCACATCGCACGATGTTTGCATTCTTTGACTACTAAAATGGCAAAACAACACGGTTTTTGTTTAATGGCTGTTTGAATTATATGCAATATGATGCAGGTGTAATGTCCTTGGCCATATATTACACCCTGGCTTACTACCCTGTCAACTGAACATTTACATCATATGTTATGTACTGGTGAAAAAGCCATATATGGAATATGCAACTGGTGACCATACTAAAGAACCCTGTATTCATGTAGTCTGAATGTAATACCCCCAAGCAGTTTTAATTTATCATGAACAATTTACAATAATACCTTACAATTTCAACATGATTGATTTGCTTATATGTCAAAGGTCACCTTATGACTATATTTAGAAACACAAAAACCTATTCTGCAATTCATGTATTCATCCACAAAGATGCAGTCAATTACTTGCTTAAGTGAATCAAAAGTAGAATTTTACATTCTTTAATCGTTTCCACTTTTTGTGTACAAAGTTGAAAAGAAAAATGGATTTTGTTTTGTTTTGACCTAAAAGGAATTTTATAAAACCAAACTGTAAGCAAACCTCGATCGAATCGCGTGTATAAAGAGTAACTGATATAATATTTCAATTAAATGGCAGGCTGTTAAATGTAGAATGTTTTTTTAATAATTGCAGCGAATGTAGCACGTCGATTTATTTACTTCCCGACCAATATTCTACATATCAACATTGTCATTAATGTCCATGAGTTATTTTTTTAAATTTAAAAATTATGTAAAAATATGCACAATAATACAAATAAATTTTAACAAATAATTTCCAAAAATAATAAATATCAAAATATTGTTATCTATATACGCATTTTAAGTCACTTCATTAAATCGTTCGTATATGATGCACGACTTGATTTTGAGTTCATTTAACTGCAATGGTTACAACTGGAATAATGTTTTTTGAAACTATTTTATTTAGATATAATGACTTACTCGTAATATTCTACATCCTGAACAGTATTGAATCACCTGTTGGTAAACTCATTTGTGTGGCAGTACACATAGTATATAGTGCAATGTATATAATCAAATTTTTTTTTTCGGTCAGCACCGAAAAGCACTGCCAAGATTGCAACATGTTGCTGTACTACTTATAGATAAGCTAGACCTTGGATTGATGTGTACAATTATTTGTATTTTAACAATTTCAGTGGATGTAGTGTTGGTTGTCTAAACGAAAAAGAATATCCTGGTTACAGCCAATGTATGTTTAATTAACAACATTTATTATGACACCTTCAATCTCTTTTGGATTATTATTTTCTTAGCGAATGTGATAGATTTTACATCACAATCATCAAGTTTTGGTTATCTTTTCAAAACTTGGAAAAAAAAATGAAAATACTGCAAAACTGTTATCGATGATTTTTGAACTGTTGTATTTCCATCAGCAAAATATCAAAATAGTGTAGGAAAATTAAAACCCATAGTATTATAATGTAGTATTATAATACCGAAACTATTTTGTTCTCTTCAGATTACCTTCAAAACATAAAAACTCAGTTTAGGATGATCCTATTTGTTTTTCTGTTTCTCATTACCCGACCGACCCAAATTTTCAACTCCGACATAAAAAAAAATTGTATTTTCGCCCGCAGAGCCCTCTCTAGCAATAATAAGCATATGTCTGGACTGTCGACATCATCTACCGTCATGGCGGCGGCAACGACACTTGTTGTTCACGAACACAGCATGCCTTTCATGACGGAAATTATTCAAGTAAGGGGGGGGGGGCGCTGTGGACATGCCAATTGTGTAGAGAAAGTGGGAAAGAGTTTGTTACCAGGAATCCAATAAAAGAAAAGATAGCGAGGAGGAAAAGGAGAGGCAGAACAAAAACATGAAGAAGATGGTATTTTATTTTTTTTGCTTTTTTTATAAATCGACCTACCCATAGTTGCCTTGAAAAAATAATGAGAAACATAAAAAACAGGGGTCACCCTTCATATTTCTACAATTGAAAGTACTTAAATTTCTGATAGCAAAAGTGGCAACATCTGTGGCTTCCTCATATAGACATAGCAGTGATTATTCAGTTTGCAATACCTTTATCAATTGATGAATAGCTATATGGACACGCCCAAAATATGAATTGCAACTATGGCCGTACAAAGAAAAAGTGAAATTTCATATTGGGTGAGGTCGTATTTTCCACAGTACACAACACTATAATGTATGCATCAACATTGCATATCACTGAGGTTTATTACGTATACAGCTTCATATACCAACACGTTTATTGCATGAAATATACAAGAGTTTATGAATGAATTAAACAATTAAAAATGTAATTAATAAATGGTGAAATTAAACCCAATAGTATACACATACGTATCTTTCTATCAGATTTTGTAAAATTTATTCAAAACTCAACCATTTTTGGTGACAAATTGAAGACTAACATTATTTTCTACCAAAGCTCTCGGCGAGCTCGCGAGATAACACCTGTATGACCCAACCATATGTTGTCTTTATAATATCCTATGGCTGGGTTAAATTTACTTTCGAAATTGCGGGTATAAAAATGTGAATATTAAAGCCATGCCCTTGAAAGGGTAATTTGCATAACAATAGAGATTGGAAGTAAATTTATGTATCTAAATATATGGTCTGAAAATGTAGAGTTATATTTTTATCATATCGATGCATTGGAGTGATGCTTGTCAAGCATACAACCCCACAGTCACTATGCGACTACACAAATTACACAAAATAACAAGACCTTGATCATATTCGATATGACAAAAAATATGACATCAGACAGAATTTCAAAATATATCAATCTCTGAAAAATACAGTATATAATGACATACCACTGTGAAGCTTTATGCGTGCCAACCGTTATTTCATTACTACTTCTGTCGCTCACATATTGAATGTTCATCTAGTTTTAATGGGTTATAATGCTATTACATTTTGAATTACACGCATTAGAAAAATCGTACATATACCTGACAGAAACTCATACCATAAACAACTTTAATGAATCATTGTACATGTATTTCTAAATTATTGTACACTTAATATATACTGGTGATATTTACAAAAAAGTTGAAAATTCATTTTCTCTCTCTCTCTCTATCCATTCAAAACCATGAACTTAAGGGGCCAGACCAATAGTTCAATGTAGGATAAAAACCTAAATTCTTTGACTTTGGGGATGGGGTGGTTTGAGCCATTTTAGTTCTCATCCTACAAAATCGATTTTACATTTAATGGATGTTTAGTATCCCTAAATACAAATATTTCTTTAAAAAAATGTCAAATTGAGAAATAGAAGAATTTTTGCTATAATGGTAAATGCATGGTACTAAAGTAAAGTGTCAACAAAAGAGCTATTTTTTATTCACTACATACTGGCTTGTTATTTATAGCACTACATACTACTACATACTGATTTGAAATTGATTGTGCGGTTCGAGGCAATTTTCAATTTTGACCAATTTAGTTGAAAGGGGTTGGGCTAGGGGTGGGGGTCTGGGGCCTAAGTGTAAGAATTTGGTTTTTTTTATCCTACATTGAAGTATTGATCTCGTCCCTACGCCGATCTAGATATCATTGCAAGGGTTAGTATAATCGCAGCTAAGTTCAGACCACTGTAAGTCGTACTATAATAATTGTGATTTGAGAAAAGATCATGCTCGTGATGCAGTCAGATACTGTCTGTAAGAAAACGATAAGAGGATATCCAAAGATCTCAAGCTGTCACGTGACATACATCGAATACAAGGCATTATAAACATTGCTTAAGACTACCCCTTCCCTATCCCATTCGACGTTTATATTGTGAATATAGCCTACCTGTAGACTTGAAGGACTATTACTACTACACTATTTCAGCTATCCTAACTATAGCCTACCTGTAGACTTGACGGACTAACACTACTACACTATTTCCTCTATCCTAACTGTAGCATGTAGCCTACCTGTAGACTTGAAGGACTACCACTACTACACTATTTCAGCTACTAGTATCCTAACTGTAGCCTACCTGTAGGCTTGAAGGACTATTACTACTACACTATTTCCGCTATCCTAACTGTAGCCTACCTGCAGACTTGACGGACTAACACTACTACACTATTTCCTCTATCCTAACTGTAGCATGTAGCCTACCTGTAGACTTGAAGGACTAACGTTACTACACTATTTCAGCTATCCCTAACTGACATTTCGATTTTTTTATCGTCCTTCCAATCAAAATGTCAGTTAGGATAGCCGAAATAGTGTAGTAGTGTTTAACTTAGTTCTCCAAGTCTACAGGTCACATTGTGAATTTCGCGTAGATGTAAAAATAGTATCTAAAACACCGCGTGAAAATTTAGTCCTGCTTTATTACTAGAAGTAATGTTATCTAATAGAGTCGAATGTCGTATACAGACTACAATGCAATTAACCATCAGTTGTCAACAACTACTTGGTATCCAAATGAAATAAAACGCACAATAGTTACGGCAATTTAGTTTACACAATTCATGGTTCAATACCCGCAAGGTGAGAGGTCATGAACTTTGACCTTTACTCGTGCTGTGTATTCATGGTGATATAATGACAAGAAGGGGAAATTTGTATTAAGGGTTTAATTGCCTACTTTATTTTACATTCACTAGCGGATACTGCTGTAGTACGTTGGACTATTAACGGGTCGACATGTGTACAATTGCTCACGTATCATACATTGATGTTCTTTTATACGCAGTAGTCAACAATGAATACAGTTTCTATCACTCCAACATTTGTGATTTTGTACTAATGGCATTCTGTATTGATGATAACAGCGTCATTTGCACCACAGGGAGCCTTGTATTCAACGGGTGACAGGACTAAGCAGACTAACATTGAAAGTAATATTATGATTTGAGGAAACTCTATTTCATAACAAGTCTTCTTGATTGCATATTGGATCAGGGTTTTTTCCCCCCATAGAAATGTGTACGTGCCTCTAGTATATATTGACGCCTTTTTTCCTAAATGTTAGGTTTTATTTGCATAATTGATACCTTCACAACTATTTGATTATTTATCCATATAAAGTAATTAATATATTAATATTGAATAGATATTTAAATTATGGCATAAATAAATATGTGATTAGGAAATTGAAGGTATTTAAGCAGGATGCCTTTAAATTGTAGCCGAGTAAAGTAAGACCGATGAATCGTTGGAATTTACACAGAATTTATATCTGATCTGAATGCAATAATTTTAGACTTCAGACAAACAAAATAAAAAGACTAGCTCATTTCATGTATTGATAAGCAATGTATACACAAAATCTGAAATCAAACACTCTTGTCTTTCAATTGCAATAATACACATGGTTTTTGTAAAGCTATTTTCATTTACACGGCTCAGCAAAAAATGAATATATTTTAAGAAATTTTTGTTCTATCTAAAAATATATCCTTTTTATTAAAAAAAATATGCATATGTATGAATTTTTAATGGTGGCAATGCAACGTTTTTGAAACTCTTTGTGTGTGTATCTCATCAGTGACTGTCAGCATCCTCATGTTCACAAACTCATATAACGAGCAAAACATGAGGGTACTTATTTAGATTGTTTGTTGGCGAATGCCCTTTAAAGTTACATACGTCATCTGGGATGCTTTTGCATATGTGTATATATGTTTGTTGAAGCGAGAGCACATGCGTGCTGGCCCCCGTGTCGTATGGTATTGTAGTAACATATTGTTTGCTATTTTTGGTCACTGATATATTGGTTCATCGGACGAAATCCTGTTGTTGGAGGGCGGGTACAGTGTAAGGTTTGACAGGGTGATGCCGACTTTTTCTTATTAATGACCTTGAGTGCTACAATGGTGCACGATTAACGGGGGAGGTACTTGTTGACACGGTATTAAAACCCACTACAGGCACCGATACCTGACCCGTGTTTGCTACCAGCACTTTATATACCAGCTCACTTGCATATATTCATTAAAATGCTAACAATTAAGGGTGATGTTTATTTCATTGCATCTACACTCTTTTGTGATAAATAAAGGACTTTAAAACAATCTCCCGTTTGATTTCCACCATTCAAGAACCAAGCGGAACGTATACCCACATAGCTTCGTTTTAATCGATCGATGCTTGTATAGCCTCGCTTAGCGCAAACCATACAAATTTAACTGACCTGTGCTCGGTAATGAAAGTGATAGTTTTCAAAATGGCAGACTCCGAACTCATATCGCATGAACGCGCAACAAGTGGCTCCGTTGTAGCGGAAACGCTCGTGTCGTTGCTACACTCAAACACGACCTTGCTCACTTACTATTACTTAGCGTGGCTATCACATCTCGCCGCGGCATGCCTTGAACTGCTCGAATCATGCAATACGTAACATGGTTACGACACAACTGTGTTAATACGTAACTGTGTACTCCTATTGCAAAATTTGCAGCTGTGGGTATTCCCTGCAATAGAGATTCGTATAAAAAAAATCACTCACCTTGTGACGTTACTGAGGCGATGGTCGTGAAGAACACTACTAATGTAAACAGAGAAGCCATACTACGAAACTACGATCTCGTCGGTTACTACCTATAACATTCGACCACCATTGGTGTTAATTTTGTCCTTCTAGTGAAAGTGACAGTACTCCGGTCTTCGCCAGGTATATTACAAAATATCGCGTCAAAACAAACACGCACACATACACAAACTTGTTAAATTCCTTCACCGTTGTGTTCAACGCCTTGAGAAAACTGTGTCATATCGCAGGAGACGCTTACGCTCGAATTTAAAACGGTCCCCAACCTCTACAGAACAATTGATCTGTTCATATTCAAAAGAGGTGGCTGTGTACCTTGGTGTGCTTAACAGAAACGTAAAACATGAATAGACTTCATGAATTATTCATGAGATGTTCCACCCAAGCTGATACACCGTGGAAGACTGCCAGGCTTTTTAGGTTTCAACAACTGTTTGTACACGGCTTTTATTTAAAGTCATTGATTCAAAAAAATATAATCTGAAAAAATTGCATCACTTAATCTTTATAATTTTCGAGTTATTCATCCCATGTGTTTCTATGTATATATCATACATTGTTACATTAGACCCATTGCTTGTGCGATAAATGTTTTATAGATAGCAAAATATTGAGCAAAAAAATGTTAATTTTTTCCCATTCCTTCATGAACCCCAAAGTAGTAAGATGCGAATATTCATTTCTCAAAGAAAGTAAAATGTGTAGTACATAGCCCCTTTGTGGACGAGTGGGTTTGCACCGGTATTCTCAAGTCTTTTGCCTATTGTTATCGTTTCAGTAAGGTATTGTTATCCGTTCTATTGTCCTGTGTTTGACGTTACATACCACTCAAGACACAAATGTTTAATGTAAAATATCTCAACCCAATTCTTTAGAAATTTAAATTCAACCTTTGGCATCATTACATGCCTTTTGCAAGGTATCGTTTACGCTAGCTATCAAACATTGGGCTGAAAATTTCGGCATTGCAAACATGCCAAATCTCGCGGCCGTAGATTCGAAGGTAGAATGACGGTGACGAAGAACTCCAGCCTTGACGGTCATATAATTTGGATCTTCTACTGTATAATAGGTTGAGACTTGTTTAGCAATTGTGTTTTGCTAATGTGTGACGTTTGTCTCGGTATAACCATATACAAATGTATATCAGAGAAATTATCAATATATTCGTCATTGGAACGGACTTTGGAGAACATAACCTTGGACCTTTGTGAAATAAGAAACTTCCACCTGATGGCCACAGAGGGCGACATAATAATAAGAAGTGTGTAAATTACCAAGGCGGTTGGAAATATTCAAGTATATCGTTTCTGTTTCAGAATACTTGATCATCATCATCTTCGTCGCCTTCGCCTTCGCCTATGTTGTCATCGTCGTCGTCGTCGTCGTCGTCGTCGCCACCACCACCACCACCACCAACACAGCCAAAAACACTTTAAAGTATTTTCAAATTGTCGGATGCACTGGACCTATTAACCAACTAATCTCACCATTGCTTACATTGGCAGTAGTAGTAGTAGTAGTAGTAGAAGTAGTAGTAGTAGTAGTAGTAGTAGTAGTAGTAGTAGTAGTAGTAGTAGTAGTAGTAGTAGTAAAAATTTATTTAAGAACAGGGTAGCCAGGCTTACATAATAACACACACGTTTTGTCAACATTAAAGGGCGGGGTTGTCCAGACTCTGTTCCATTGTAGTATTCTCCATGAAATGCAATGACTAGAATTCGTTCTGAATCATCATGTGTCGTTATGTGAAAAAAACGTCAGCTGTGTAAGTCGAGGATATTTAAAATTTGTCAACGCCCACGTACAATGTATTGAACTGAAGAGTACTTGAAATGCAAACTATCTCAAACTGTATATATGTCGCCGAAGAGAACAAGTACCGAATTAAATAGACACATTTATAATCATAAAAACCGCCTATATATCTTTCTGTTGATATTGTTCAACTTTCAATCTAACCCTTATAAACTGCTATCACTAGTTACATGTACATCTACCAGTATATTATTTTAATACTCCCCCCCCCCCCTTCGTGAAAATCCTCATTTATGATGATTTTTTTTTCAATTCCTCATTTTTCACAACACCACTTTAGCTGAACAATCCAAAACGGAAATTGGAAACTGAAATGACATGGTTGTGTGCCATAGTGTAGAGCGGAAAAGACTTTGTTATAGTGCCAGTGGTTTCGTCGCTC
Organism: Glandiceps talaboti; assembly: GCF_964340395.1. NCBI lineage: Eukaryota > Metazoa > Hemichordata > Enteropneusta > Spengelidae > Glandiceps > Glandiceps talaboti. The sequence goes on from NC_135562.1 coordinate 8,082,860, forward strand.
CTGCACAGCGCCATCTACGGCAATTCATATCGTTTCAAAAATAAGCTTTTCAACAAAGCATCTGATCGCAAGAACTCATTATTCGTTGGAACATTTCCTAGATACATGTAAATGTTGCAAATGTGTGTATCGATTTGTTTGTCTGTCTCTGTCTGTTTTTCTCCTGTCTGTCTGTCTGTCTGTCTGTCTGTCTGTCTGTCTGTCTGTCTGTCTGTCTGTCTGTTTGTTTTACTAAATGTCACACTTTTATCGGGAACACTTTCTAATCAATGTATGTTCAATACTAATTTAATGTTTATACAACTTCAAATCTAGAACTTTTCACAGTTTAAACTAGACTAGATACAGTAGACATATACATAACTTGTACGATGCAGTGATTGGTTTTATTGTCAATAAAAATTATCACATCGTGCGTGCGGTCGTACAAGTTTATTGAAAATACTTGATTTATGTTTTCAGTTTTCATGTTCAACATGAAACCATGGTTACATTTATCTGTATCTACGTCATCGGTGTTTAATTCATCTGTTCACTACGTATTATTTGTGGTTGTTATTAGCAACAAATCACATCAGTAAGTCAATGTATACAATGATCAAACAACGAACATGTTATCAATATAATATTTATTTATTGCCTTTTTCCACCGAGCTGTATTATATGGCCATATACCAAAGGTATGTGCATCACTCCACATAAGCAATGCGTTGCATAAGCGTATAAAATAAACTTTTCACCGATTAAATATTCGAACATGAATAAATTCTGAATTGATTGGAAAAATAATGGCAGATTCTTTCAAATCTAAAAATTAACATTTTCTGCTTTGTTTTAAATTTACTGGCATCTTGTTCCGCCAAGCATCAAGCTTATTATTACCCCATCCCTTACCTATACAATGTTTGTAAAAAAAATAAAGTTAATCTCCTGGTAGTTGTTCAGGTAAACAAGAAATAATATAGTCCAAGAGAGTAAACGATTGTCCAATTTTCAGTATTTTTTTCTAAATTTTTTTTCTAGAAATTTTAATTTTTTTCTCAAAGATTTAGAAATTTGAAAAAGTGTCAGTATCAGTGCATTGCAGTCTCATTGCCTAGACATAATACAATCTCTACGCTACCACAAATCACATCAAACACAACCCAGAATAGTGCGTTGTTGGAGGGAACAGAGGGTACTGGTTTCTGAGCCAGTAAACAGTAACTTGAAACGCACTATAAATCAATGCAAAATAACACAGTACCACCAAACAAGACAACATTCTGAGTTTAGGAATTATAATCTATTCCAATATAATACACGAATCAAGGAAAATTTCACTCACTAAGATATTTGAATCCAACCCTGTTATCATTGTTGTGTTAAATGCTATGTATCAGTCCAGGTAATGAAACTGCAAATCATATTTTGGAGTAATGAAAATTGACTAACTAATACAATACTTAATACATTAAAAAGATAAACCATATCCATGCAAATTATGGATACACAATGACATCATGATACACAGTAAATACACTTGAGTAAAGAATTAACAAATTTTCAAGTCACATTAGATGTAAAAATACATTTCTTGAGTATTCATAAATATAAAAATCAGTCACTAAGTAGAATATTGAAACTGTATTTACCTATTTCGTATTATATATATATATATATTTCATGAATGTGTATCATATGAACACTACTTTTATGTTGAATCAGTTCTTACTTGCAGTAACTGTTACAACTACTTTTCAATCTGACAGCAAAATTTGAAAGTATCAAACATGAAATAAAACAAAAAGTAAAAACAAAACTAAGAGTCAACATTTTTTTACGAAGTTCTTTGGCTTTAAGTAACAATGCATTACAAAAGAAAATGAACGTTTTTACGGATACACCCTTTTTCAAGTGAATGATATTCAATCCCTCTCTTCGTCAACACTGAACTATAGAGGGCAGCAGAGAACATTGGTTGAACAATTTTTTTCTTGAATCCGAAAACGAAAATCACAAATGAAACTGTGGATAAAAACTAACCATTTCTAGAGATGGTATTAATATGATATGCCTGAAACAAACATAGCATTTATTTCATAAGATATACATTTTGCATAAAAAGAAAAATTTTGCTATTTGGCAAAATAAATCGAAGACCTGTCGATTTTGTTTTAACAAAAAATCATAGCGTGTAATTAAGCTTTAATATATACATGTATGTAAATTGTTCACAATACTGAATAAACTACTGCCTGTAAATAATTTTATTCATGAACTTGACATTCTTGTTTATATGGTGTTCTGTTAATATTCTTTAATATTATCATATAAAATATTTTTCTGAATAATCATTTCGTCGTATTGTTGGTTTCCAAGCTATTGAATGTAGTAATTACAATGTTTTTCAAGAAGTGTTTTCTCTACACATTGGCGTTGTCATCAATTGTTGCAGCTTGGTTCGTGTACCCTTCCTCTGCATGGTCTGTCTGTGCCTTGGCAAATGAAAGGAAAACCTGGAGGAAAATAAAATAATGATTTGTAATTTGGAGTATATTTCTGGGTAATTATTTTACATTATTGATAATTGTTTTACTGGGATAACATATGGCTTCATAGTTATGACAGACAATTTCTGCTCACAGGGTAAAACATTTGGAAAACGAACCCCAATGACTCCTCAGCCTGTTGGAGTAAATCCCCAATTTAGGGGTTTGTTTTCCAAAGGATATATTGACTCTGAGAGATGAATTTTCTTTCACAACTTTGACTGTTTGATGTAGATTCATTACTCAGATGTACACTCCTGACTCGGTCACGGTTTGCGCAGTAAATGGCACAAGAAACTCTTCAATGTCTACCGCATCGAAATAGGAGTGCGCCATCAACGTCGAATTTTCACTAATGAGAATACGTACTGAGAGAGAATTCTCTTTGCATGAACGCTTCAGCGTGTGATATCGCGAATCAACAATTTATTGTGATAAAATACTCAACTTCTCGTATTTCAATGTGAGAGAATTTTCTGACAGGAAAAAATAAAAAATAATTGAAAAATATCTATAAATTCGAGAAATGTATTCCTTTTGAAGAAATTAGAAATTGCATGCACGTGTACACTAATGCACAGTCCCCTCTATCACAGAGGGACTGTGAGTTTACATTCTTAGCCACTGTGTTAAAATTGTGAAAGAACACCAAATTTGACATAAAAAGTGCCTTTTAATACTTTAAATCTTGTGATCAAAATACGATAAGTTGAATATCTTAAGGTTTAGTCCGTGTAAAATCAGTAAAACTGACACATTAGAAGTGACGTCATGGGTCAAGGGTCATGCCACTATTCATATGTTACTAAGTGAGCATTCTTTGAATCTCAGTACACAACGTTATGACAAAATCGTTTGCACAAAAGAGGCGTTAGTGTCTGAATGGCATACTTGTACGTATGTGTGATATGAATGAAACATTATGAGATTTAACTGTTTGTGTCAGCTGAGTGACAGAGTGCAGTGTCTTATAGACTATAGTATTGATAGTAATACAGGTACTCGAATCAATATGTATGATTAAAAAAAAAATATGTATATAAATAAGACCAATACATTTTTTTTCTACACATTGATTCGAGTACCTGTGGATAGTAACATGTCCAATGACCCATGACTGTGATAAATATACATGTAGGTGTTTGCTGGGTGACTATATACAAATTCAATATCCAAGATTTCCCGCCAAGAAGTGAGTCGTCAAAATTTATACAGAATGTTACCAAGAACAATATCTGATATTTTGAGCTAATCTATGACTTTTCACACTTCAGCTTGAATGAAAAATTAAGTGTAAGATGACGATCTTTCCATCATGTTGGTGGTAAAATCTTGGAGTTGAATTGTTGGCTGTGAAAAAAAACTAGCATGCTACCAGTACCAACTACACAGGAGGTCCGACTGAAAAGCAAGAAATAGAGGTGTAAAAGGATGACCTACAAAACTATCTGGTAATGTGCAGAGAAACAATTATATTAAGCATATTGCGCAACAGAAAGTGGGTAAGCATTGCAAGAACACTGAAATGGAGATCTGTGTAGGCTATGAGAACCGCCACTTGAGGGCGCACTCGTAGTGAATTGATCAGCACAACATTTGCAAGCGGCGGTTTTGTTACTTTTTATCGGCAAAGAACTATACATACGGGCTAGCATTTCTAAAAATTAACTGTCAAATGACCTACTGGTGAATAAAGGTACTAGTTTTGAGGGGAAGCATTGCAATTTAGCAATACTGCACGTCTAACTTTACTCTCTTTTAAAAATAATTACATCAATTGATCATGGCAGATCGCATTGGATCCCTATGCCATCAACATCAGTTTCCACTTCGTTGCAGTACTGCTCATCGACAATGCAATCGGTTGCCGTATTCGCGAAATTGATAAACACCTAAAGAAAGAAAGTTAACTTGGTCATAGCTTCAACAACATACTGTCACATTTGTTGTACAGGATATGTCATCTAAACACAACATATAACTTTGACTTTGACACACTGCAAATGATGTAAATACTATACTATGCGCACACAGTACATGTCGTATCTATAAGATACGCCCGCTAGCGATTCCATCCCATCAGCCTGACTCTAGTAGTGTAGAGAGTGTTATTTGCAAACCATATCAAGAATACAAACCACCTGTCATGGCATAGTGCCAATTTTGATTTCTAATTTATCTTTATAAAAAGAAAGAACAGTCGAGAATTCGAATAATCAGAAACTATGCCTTCATCTCAGTTTGTGAATAAGTGAAGAGATTCGTATATTGCAACCTGAATCTACAAAATTTGGAAAACGTTACTAAACTCGCAAAGCTTTGACATGCAACGCAAACGGGACACTTCTTTTACTACTTACAACGAACTTGTGACAAGTTCTTTGTAAAAGAAATTGATGAGTACAGTAACTAAAACTACCTAATAGTAATAAACAGTTATTTCATGTAAATATGGGTCTTGGAGCATTCAATCCAGAGTCTAGAATAAAAGCAGTGGGCAAACAGTGGGCCAAAGTTGTTTAAGTTGTCATTGTAGATGGCGCTATTAACCGACTACGTGATACTGACGTATAGAAACACATACACACAAGCTTAACGTTTTGAAGTATATTTACCTGATCCAGAGTTGTCTGACAGACTGAATAGTCTTCAATACTCATACTTCTCTTTCCCTTTTCCAAGGCATGAAACACGGTTGCCAGGATGCCGGGTTTACTTGGAATTTGATACTGCAAGACGTTGTGATGTCTCTCCTACGAAAAATATATACAGAAAGACTGGATAAGTTTCTTTGGTTACTTTGGTTACGCTGAAACTATGAATATGAGGAGGGAGGGATATCATATTTATGTAAAATGTGTTGACTCCAGGTGATAATGTGCACAGGGTCCTTGTGTAAATCGACACAACAATTCATGTCTAAGTTATCAAACGCAAAAACGATTCCAAGCTCCCAATGATGGAGAAACGTTACCCCAATGTTACCGTGATTTGTCTCTAGACAGCACATACGATATAAAAATACAAAATTGTGTCTGGTTATACTTCAAGAATTCTGGCCAGCAATTCTTTTTACATTGTCGAATTTGCCAGGATACTTGTAAAATGTACCTGCAAAAGTAGCATGTTCCTTTGGTACGCTGCAATGCAAAGCCATGTAAAAAGACCCCCAGTTAGTTGTATAAACGTACCTGTAAAGTGGCATCCGGGAAAAACGAAGAAATGTACTCTTGAACAGGTTGAACATCTAAGAGATCACTTCCAATTTTGAGCACAACTGTGTACCCTTGGCCGTATTTACTCTTGACATGCTGGGGACTACCAAGACATTTAAACTGTCCGTTTACCATGATGGCCAGCCTTGTACAAAGTGCTTCACATTCTTCCATACTGGTGGGGGAAAAAATCCAACCATAATTGAATGGATAATCGACAAATTACTTTATCATTTTCAAATGCTCGCACATTGGTGTAAAATGTCATTGACAAGCATAATTAATTGATACACAGTTTTCAAAAGATATTATCTCTCGTCGTCGACATATTCTATGCTCGACCGACCACAAGTAAGCTGCAATCCATTGCGAAATAAAGAGTAATTCAATGAGAGCAAATCAAATTGTCCGAAGAAAATTGTTACAAACACAATTTTTTAATGATAAATAAAGCCAAAAATTACATTTTTATATCATGTACCACAAATTACCGATTTGGACAATAAACATACATTTAAACACAATGTACATAATGTCTCCATACTTTGGATGTGTTTATTTATCTATATGTTTTGATTTTGTCGTTCAATATTTTGTAGAGTAAACAATGTAACGTAAATTTGGGTAAAAAGGTAACAAAAAAAAGATGTCTTACCTATGAGATGTAAAAACTACTGATCGTCCTTCTAATACGATATCAATGATATTTTTCCAAACGACACGTCGAGATTTTGGATCCATACCAGTTGTAGGTTCATCCTGATAAACAGAAACAACAACGAGATGTAGATCAAACTAATAGAACTTTGGAATGTAGAAAACTATTTTTGCTGCTGGGCAGGACAATAGTTTGGAAGTACTAAGAATTGTGTCAATTACTTCATGTCAAAACTTGCACTAAATTGCATAACGATAGGCGACATTGTTGTCACATTTGCCACCTGTTCTTATTTGAGAGCTTGGTAAAAGTGTATACTGCTTTCAGTAGAGTCTACACAAATCGTAACAATTCAATTTGTACAAATCAGAGAACAATATCTAATGTTTTAACATACCATAAGCAGAACTTGGGGTCTACCAATAAGGGCAATGGCAGTAGATAGTTTTCTTTTCATTCCTCCACTGTAATTGCGGACAAGTTTGTCAGCAACGTCTGTCATTTTCATTTTCTGTAAGGCCCACTTAGCGACCTTACCAACCTCACTGCCTGGTATTCCCCGTATCCTGGCATAACAGAGAAGATGTTCTCTTCCAGTTAGCAAGCCGTCGAGGGCGTCCTCCTGAGGACAGTAGCCAGTGCTGTAACCAATAAAATCACAATACATTTATGTAACCAATAAATGCAAAAGAATACATGTTTATGATAAAGAAATGGTCACCTTTGTCAGACTGTACAGTAAATATTCTTGCATTAGGAATGTGTCTCCATTTGTATCTTAATTGCATTCCTCTATTCGCATTTATATTTTAAAACCACATCATAAGAAGGCCATTTGATCATTTCTTAAAATGTTTTTGAAATACATCACGAGTACAGTCAGCCATGAACACTTCTACTTTGTGTTTTGCATGGATCAATTTCACCAGGTCATATTTATTGGAGAACAACAAATGTTATGTGCATTGTACGTTCTCCAGAGAGATACGAATCCGCATCAAGTTCAAATAGTCTTTACAATAAGTTATATGAGGTTATATATAAATCCTCATAACTTTATAATATTACTATTGACATTATCTAGTTGCCATCAAAAGTGTTGATAGGAAGGGAGACTTACACGGTATAGTAGAAAACTCGGAGAAACCACATATCTAGTTTGGGTTCACATCATGCATAACCTGAATAATAACTACAAATACTAACCTGGGAGAATTCACAATCGTTTTGCCACTGGTTGGATTGAGAGCGCCAGTTATCATTTTGAATGTTGTTGTCTTACCAGCTCCGTTCACACCCAATAAACCAAAACACTGTCCCAAAAACAAACGAAAAGTTATGACAATTTGACATTTTACAAGTTGACATTATATGGCTCGATGAAGGAAAAATCAAACCATTTTTTATGCTTTAATGAGATAAGAACAGGACAAAGATGAAGATTTTGCAATCATGAAATTTCATAAGTTGCATACGTACCTCTCCTCCAGGTATTCCTAAAGATAGGTGGTCAACTGCTACATTCTTGGATAGTACACTTCGGTACACCTAAACAACATGGCAAAATGAACACGTAGTGGTTAACTTTACTTAGAGATGATCGAAGTGTGCATATAATATAGAACGGTATCCTGAAAACATCTTGTTGGCTGTATGATACCTCCCCTGCAACATGGTGAGGTGGGCTATTGGCAGTGCGCCCTCACAGTTGTAAGTGGGGTTGAATGGCTGATGCATGCTGGGTATGGGAAGCCATGTTGTTTTGTTGTTGCATTGATAGCAACATGTGCGTTTGTTCCATATATGTGATAAAGTGTGAGAAACACCAATATTGCTGTGTGGGCGGCTTATATAGTATACAGCAAAACTTTGGCATTGAACATCAAATGTTATCGCCAGCTCAATATGTAGAGCTGAACTCTCAATAACCCAATGTAATAAAGAATATTCATACCTTAGTTAAATTCTTCAATACTACAAAGTCTTTCTGGGTATTACCAGCGAGGACACGTTCACGTTCAAATGTCACATCCTCGTCCTCATCATCATTGCCCTTCTTCTTTCTCGATGCTCCTCTGCAAGACAAAGATTCAGATGACTTTAACTGCGAAATAAATCTGTAACAACTTAATCTTACACTTTGTCATTGTGTACATTCCCTTAACTACTCATTAGCTTACAGTTAACAGTTACACCGGCAACAAAGAATCCTCCATATTTTTTGAAAATCGTAGTAATAATTGCGCGTGCGCATCGATCTGAAGGTATCAATGTGAGGCTAGTGAAGTGTTACAGTAACGCATGCAATAAAGAAAGGCAGAAGCCAGAGCTATTAAAGATCCTTGTTTTTAACTTGGAAGTCATTTCTGTTCATTTAGCCATCAATTACAAGAACAACAAGAAAACCCGCAGCCAAGGTTCGAAGGAAATAAGGAGTTTTGTTCTCCATTCTGACAGAATGTTGTCAAAAAAAGGTCAAGTTCAAATTTTTCATTGATTTCCTGCCCAGGCTAATTCGGTGAATTTGGCGAATTTAGGAAATGCTTGAGGATCGATAGATAGCAAATGAAAGGCAAAATACCTTGTATCTATTGTATATACAGTTTCTTTTAGTAGATCTATGTAGATTGTCTAAATGACCCTTAAAAGCCACAATCAAAGAATTCTTGGATATTTAAAAAAATGTTATTATATACCAACTGCATAGCGCTAAAATGTTGGTCCTATAACACATTTGATAAGTGGAATATCTGTGTATATCATAGCCGAGTGACTTGGCTAGCTGGCTCGACATATTGGTTTAAATTGACATGTTCTGGTGAACAACATCTAGCCAGATAGCCAAGTCTCTGGGCGATATACACTGTCGTTTAGCATCAACTTACCCTTGCAGGGAGTGTTGGCAGGAATACTCAACAATTAAGAGGAGTATAAAGAAGAAACCACCCTGTGCAGCCAAGGCAATAAGATGCCATCCAAGCATTTCATAACTCAATGGATCCTTGAAAGCATTCACACCAAATCTGGCATAGAGGTCGGCAGTTACTTGGTTCTCTGCCAGACGTATCAGACCACTGCATAAGCAATATGGTGCGAAAATAAGGAAGATCTTTTCACAGAGTTCCTTGGTTTTCAAAAGGTCCTGTGAAACATACAAAAAACATTACATAGATTCTTGAAAAAAATGAGCTTAGAACGTAATTGGAGATTCAAGCCATATTTGTGTACACATTTTAAAAAGCATTGGACATCATACCATGCACGAGCCAGGTTCAACAAAAATATAGAATATGCTCTGGTCGTTCTACATCACAACAGCGGGTGTCTATATCACGACAGCGAGTGTCTACGTCATTGGTTCTGGCTATGTTCGAAATATGAGTAAAAACGCTCAAAATTGCTCTTATTTTCCCCGATTTTTAAATAATATTACTGGTGATGGTATGATTATATTATTCCCCAATATTCTTCTTCATTCAGTCAGAAAATATTCGTGACCTAAGTGTTATCACTACTCGTCTAGCGACTCGTAATGACAAGGGTCCCTTAGGTCACTCTTATTTTCCTTGGCTGAACGAAGACAATAATCATAGGGAATAGCATCTCATTATACTAAAAATAGTGTTGTCAGTTCACTTTAATTATGTCCATAAACATAAAATAATTCATCTCACTATAAAAATTTGTTTACTATTTACCTCGTTAGATGAAGGGAACATGGCAAAGATGTTAGTCACTATGGCAACCATGGCAATTGTACAGAAACATATGATAAATGCTGTTCCACTGTCTCTGAAGAACCGTACTGTTAGGTACACCTGTGGCATGATGGCCCATCTGAAATAGAGAAATTAAAAGGTCAGTGTACTCATGTGTAATTGACAGTGAGGGGATGAGCGCGAGACAGATACGGAAATGGATAGCGGTACAAACAATATTCAACGACAAAAAGTGGGATAGGGCTGGCAGAAAGGTATGAAATGAAATGGGGTAGGGTGGGGGGTTGGGGGTGTAACGCCAATTGATGATTATAAAAAGAAGTAGCATGTATCTCTTTATACATACATACATACATACATACATACATACATACATACATACATCTAACTAGTAATTTTTGTGGCTTAGTTATTCGAATGAAAAATACAAATATATCACTTACCCAAATAGCAATAGAAGAGCTACAAATGACGTTATATTCTCAGGTGATGCAAAGGCCTTGGTATCAAAAGCGAAAACCAGAATGATACACAGTGCAGCAGGTACCAGGTAATTAATCTGTAAGATGAAATGAACAAGTAAGTATTAATCAATAACAGAGTACAGCATACTTAATTCATAGTAAAGTTATTAAGTTACAAATTCGAATCTTTAAAATGGTCATACACATATATGGATAACAATGGGAATTTATTTTGTTTTGCTTATTAAATAAAACACCTTTACTACGTTTTTCGAGGCAATGTGAAACTTACAAAGTTGCCAGTGATTGGAAAACACATACATACACTTTATCACTCATTAACAATACAGCCAACAGATGTGCTTGTTTCCTTTGTTTTTTAACCAATCAGAATGAGCCTTATAAAGTGCCTCACATTATCTGTGTTTTAACATTTGAAAGGATAATAAAATGTTGTGTACACACATACAATAACAAACGTTTTACACACTTCTTTATTTTTTTGCTGATGTACAAACACAGCTTATCACTTATTGCTGAAAAAAACATGGTACGGTTGTTTTATTAATCTAAACTCCAAATACCTATTTTCCATTCAGAGTTCCCCTTTAACATATATCATATGTAATTAGATGATATGAATATGTTATTGCATACATAAGAAATGTAATATAAAGTATGCAAAAAATGTATAATATAATATAGTATGCACTTTATAGGTGAACAAATCACCAAAATGTTATTTTTTTATTTTAGCATGGATTTGAATAAATATCAATTGCTGCTCCATCTATAATTCAACCTATGACGTAGATAACGTCAATTCATATTTATACCTGCAAATCAAAAAACAAAATATTATAGCAATGTAACATTCCAACCATTTCTATAAACACACCAGATTATATAAATACGGTTTTTGTACATTTAGTTTCGAAGAGATAGAAATAAGTGCTAACAATTATTTAATGTAAACTACTTACCAAATCCCACAGCAAACTGGCAAACCAGTACACAAAGATGTTCATTCCACTAACAATGTGAAGTTGTTTTATTCCCTGTTTGTTTTCCATTACCAAGAACATGATGAAAGATGCTGGTATGAGACTGAAGGCACACACTATCACACTGGATATTCCAAATTCGCGAGCCCTTTCAAATCTGAATGACAGAAAAGAAATTAGTTTGTTAGGACAAAGGAATACATTTTCACTTCTAAATTATAGGAGATGTAAGCTATCCGTTTACAACTGTCGTCTTCTTTATAGAATCCGCCTTACACTATGCTATGATTTGGTTTAGTTTGCTTTTTGGTTTGGCTTTTTGAAGTTGAAATCTGAAAAATGTAGTCGCCTAGACTGTCTATTTGTTGACTCAGATTAGATTGATGCATCTGGTCATGCATTCTGCTTTGGTCTTGAGTAAAGTGTTGCGTGAAATCCTCAATGCTAAGCATTTATGACAAGGATTGTATATATTTCAACGCAAATGCTAAGTGTTTATGACAACACGTGTAGATCTTGGAGTGAACAGGATCCGTTCGCTCAAGGAAGAAATGGATATAGAAACCCTTTTTATCCTCATAAAGTAGTTGACCGGAACAATAATCTCTCAAATAATACTTGCTCCCTTCTATTAGAATTCAAAGAACATTGCAAGAAATCAATGGTCTCTCCTTAGTGCTGCCCACACACACGCATTCACAACCATGATTTGCTCTGGTGTGGTACTGTTGTCAGTGTTGCCCAGTGAAGAGCAAGAGAACCTCCAGGATCAATGGATTCAATAATAATTTGAAAATAATATGGAAAAATGATATCTACTCACATTGATTCTTCACCAAGTTGTTCTTTAGTAAGTTTCAACGGATGGTTGTACGCAGTAATACCTGTATGTGGAGATAGACATACACATCTAGGTGTTAGAAGTCTGTGTAACCATTAGAAATGAGAATTCCTTCTGACAGATTTTTCAGATTTGAGGTAGATGAGACCATGGTAGAACTCAGATTATAATGAGTGGACATGGAATTCAATTGTCATAGAAGGAGTTAGGCAAAATAATCACATTATCATCAGTTTATTTAACCCTTTGCCAAATTGAACAGACAGACAGACAGACAGACAGACAGACAGACAGACAGACAGACAGACAGACAGACAGACAGACAGACAGACAGACAGACAGACAAATACAACCAGCTTTAGCTCACCATACAGTGCTGGGTTTCCTCCATTTTGTTTCACTTTAGCACGGAGAATAACGTTACTGGCTGTATTGATGTACGTAGGCATAGAATGGTGACCTGCATTGTCATACCACACCTGGAACAGAAAATGAACAGGTTGGTTACATTACTACATAAGAAAAACAGAAAACCTGTCATTGACAGGGTGATACGTGTATAGTATAGTATTTCTAAATGTTAAGAAATTATACAACATGGTTGCATAGATTGTTGTGTTCCGTGAATGCACATATTATCCATGACTGTCATCTCGTTGTGTAGCTAGTCTGTGCACAATAAACCATAAATTTAAACAATCTGTTCTTGGTATCCCACAATGCAACGATATGTAAAATGTAAAATTTACCTTAATGAGACTTTCAGAGCCATCTTCTCCCTCTTGTGTTACGCCAAAGGAGATGCCACCGAATCTGGAATCGATGTAGTCACTGTGACTTCTCATTAAGTAGTCTGTCACATCAGGTTTTAAGCTAACATCTAGGAGAATACTGGTTGTATTGGTCTCCCACTTCGGAACACGACTCCCAGATGCACCATCTGGACAGTTGTGTTTCCCGCCATTGCATGTGCAGTTAGGCGCATTTCGGTCTTGATTTAACATTCTTTGGATTTCGTCATTTGATAGTTCAGCTAGGTTAATATCGAACCAACGTTCCTTAAATACGCATGGGAACAAGCTCCTGCAATAAAAATGACTCGATCTTAGTGGAAGTGACTAAAAGTACATACGTGTCATTATGCAAATTTGATAGCACATCAAAAGAAAATCTACGCCATCTTGAAATCATCTGACACCTCTAAATTTAGATATAATTCCTCAATACTTTCCTTTTTTCAGCCATGTAAAAGACAAGTGACCTAAGGGGCCTTGTCACTAATGGTCGAAGACAACCTTAGACCACGGTTATTTTCCGACTGAAAGAAGGAAAATATTGCGAATGATATCATTCTACATGCGAAAGCATAATCTATTTTTATTTTAAATAAAACTGCAAATATAAGAGCTTTGAATATTTTCTCATATTTCGAGCACTTGGTGTAAAAAAATTGTGTGGTTCCGATTACATTCAATTTTAAAACAGGTGGGGTAGGTAGATTTTTTATTTTATTTTATTTGATTATATATTTTTTTCATGTGTGAGTGTCTAGTTCAGGTTTTTGGTCTCTGTGTTGTTTATTTCTTCCTATCAGATGTACAGCCATTACAGATTGTAAGAATAGTTTTATATTGTCTTTTTAAGTTGATGTCAGTTTCCGCACCCACTATTTCTTGCGAGACTTCACACGATTTTCGCGATTTTATTACTCGAATATGTAAAAATTGTGTAGGATCGGCAAGAAAAACTGGGTGGAGTTGGGTAACCGGAACCAACAACTTTTTTATTTGGCCTCATCAACAATATCAATATCGTGTTTGTGATGTATAACAACCTGGGTATAAATCCATATTTGTGTTCAAATGCATTCAACTTGGCATGCCATTGTTATAGCGATACATTTTTACGGATATCATTTATCATAAATATTTGGAGGTGCAGTGATATGAAATATCAGACTCGACGAAAACGAAATAATCAAATTGTGTATTATTCTCATGGCAGTGTTACTACAATACATGATCATACTTCCAGACTTACTTTTGATCTGCGTCTTCCATACACACTGTTCCAATACCAGGTTGACCTAGCAAAGCTTCTGTCAGCTGATCTGATATTGGGTTTCCAGGTCGGTCATTACTAAAACAAAACAAAATCAAATCAAATCAAATGAAAGGAAAGGAAAGGAAATGGCAAGAAGTACTTGTTGTGATTTACTTACTGGAGCATATTTAGCCATTATCTGTTATTAGTAGAACACAAACATAACAGGAGCCATTTATAGACATACTTCATGGTGGATGCGATGACAAACATGTACAGACACTTAAAGTGGTCATATGGATGAAGATTGGGTATTTATTTTGTATTTTATCATGGCTTCCTACTTGAAAAATTAATGTGAAACAACATATGCCAAATCCTTGTTTGTTACTCAATAAAGTGCAAAAAGCTACAAAGAAATGTTTAAAATGCATGTTATTGTACGTATAATTACCTACTTCATACATTCATTAATTTTCTGTAACATTTAGTTACAACAAAGATTTCACATATGTTGTTTCACACAAACTATTATATGTAATACATCTTTCAAATGTATATATTGCTATCAACTGTTTGGCAATCTCACCTGAAGAAAATGTAATTTAAGTCGTCATCAGCGACAAACTGTGATGGCGTAAGTTGGAAAGATGGGTAGTCTGTTGGCAGGTTGACATCAGTAAAGAACAGTGCAATGGCTATGAAGATAGCCGGCATAATGAGTGTCCAGAAGTATCCTTTGATATCCCGTCGAACGTGATTGAATCTCTTCAACAACATAGCTTGAATTTGTTTGAATCCCTTGACAGGACCAGTATACGCTTTCTCATCAGAACCTGTTCGATTAATAACACATGATTAGTTCCTGTTCGATTAATAACACATGATTAGTTCACATGGAAATGATATCATTGTTATCATCGCGTGGTTTAGTAGGAAGAAATAAAGAAGAGTGACATGAAGATACCAAAATGAAAATGAACAAATTAATCCCGGTTAATCAAACTGGTGTTCCAAGTGCTTTCCAGCATACTCTACTACCCTGGTAAGTGAAATAAGAGTTGCTGAAAATAATAAAATAACTCATGCTCTAAATGTTATATATTCCATTTACTTCACTGATGCCTTTCTTGTCTATTTACAATTGAAGTGAAGTGATAAAATGCATTACTGGTAAGTGAAATAAACTACACATTTACAATATTTATATTGTCTTAGAAAAGCGCCTCCATTTTTATGGCCTTTGATTTCCCCCTTGACCCTAGCTCATGGTAACCTGCCTTCGTTTCCATGCCTTCTCTAGGGTAAACATATAATATGCCGGTGTGTTGATTGAATACGCCAATTTTAAGACACCGGTAGCGATCAATGTTGGATTCAAGAACCTCAAAATGAATATTTAATGTTATAAACAGTTCTGAATAAATACTCGAGTTCTAGACAATCTGATCTGTTTTGGTTCCATCATTTTGGACAAGGGTATATATATTTTGTTTCATCCTTCCCTACTATTTGGTAATTCAAAAACATGATTCGAGCTGACACTTGAACAATATGTGTTCAAAACCTGCACGAGGGCACTGTTTCCAAGACAAAATTTAGTAAAACCACTGTAATTGGTGCATTAAGATCTAGAAATCAAAACAAACATAACAATTCTACAACATGTGTCTATATATATGTATATATATATATATATATATATATATATATATATATATATATATATATATATATATATATATATATATATATATATATATATATATATATATGGTTAGTATGGGGTTTGTTAATATGTATATCTTGTTATAAATTTTGCATGCGTAAGCAAATTAACGTCATGAGGGTGCTGTTCCATGTATACTTAACAATCTGTGCAAATAATGGGCTTTAGTGCCAACCGAAAATGGATCACAATGAAAAGGCATGCTGAAACTAAACACCACAGCAGAGGGACATGTAGAAAGCAAGACAGCAATTGGAAAAAAATGATTACTCAACTATGCAATGTCATAAGCTACCATGCGCACTCCAATGGCAAGGGCATATCTGAGCACATGCGCTACTTACTTTTTTCAGTATGACAGTCTGGCTTCTCACCTGAACCGTACGTAATATCCTTGTGACTTTTGTCACCTCTGTGAAGTCTCCAGTTTGTCATCAAATTTTCATTGATTTTTTCTTCTGACAACGTTGTTTCACTGTCTTCTGGTTCAACAATTTCTGGTCCTGATAGTTGTAGAAATATCTGCAACAAGTAGATTAGACTTAAGAAAATTGTCACTTAAAGTGGCCCATATGGATGAGGATTGGGGTACTGATTTTGGAGTTTTTAATTTATAAAAAAGTTTTATCATGCCTTCCCTCTACTAGCACACACTTGGATTCACATTGATTTTTCAAGTAGGAACCGTGACAAAACTATTTTTTGTCAAAAATCCAAATCAATTTCAAATCTTTATCCATATGGTCACTTTGAATGGTAAGATAAACACAATAAAAACACGTCATAGAACGCGGTCTCCCATCCTGAAAGTGTGTCATTGTGTGTGCCATATAGTCACTGTAGAGTATGATATTTGAATCAATCAACCAATTCTACTATGTGTCTATTGTAATAATGATTGTGTATGCTAATGTTTATATCAGTAACCAAAAGCAGAGCAGACATTTTGGAAGCAATGATTGTGTACTATCTGTATTGTATTAATCTTCACATGTAACCATGTAGTCAGTCTCAAGGAACTTGATATCTCATCTTATCCAAACTGCATGTAATCCTGCAAACGCTGTAACGAGGAAAATCAAATGTTTCGTAACATTACCTCTTCTAGGGTGGTGTTTGATATACCGTATGCAGATAGCTGCAGAGTTCCAAGATTGTCATCCAAATCACGGAAGAACTCGTCAAACTTTGCCAACTGACCACCAGTCGTTGGGAGAGCATACGATAATTCACTGCCGACATTTTCAATCAGTCGAGCGCCCTCAATCCTTTGTTCGATAAAGTCTGTGACTATATTGGTATCAAAGCTGCTGCCTGTTTACAGAGAGAATATAAGGGACAACTTGAAGGTATTGCAATAATAGTTTTAAACAGTGATGCCGTGTTTTTAGTTTCTAAATCTTCCTGTCGATTACAAAAACTTCATTCTATAACATAACTCATTATGTAATATATAAATTAACATGTATGTATGTATGTATGTATGTATGTATGTATGTATGTATGTATGTATGTATGTATGTATGTGTATGTATGATAAATAAACGATACCAGCATACCTGTTGTAGAAATACCACTTGTCGAAGTCGAACCTGCCGAACTAGTGTTGTCTTTTCCATGCTTCAGATCTTCATAAACATTTCCACCATCATCTTTTCGGCTTCCCTCCGGTGTTGACCTGTTACTAACAACCTTTGAAAGTGTCAACTTATAGCCAAATCCGAAACGACGCTTGAGGAACATCGGGGATCCACAAGCGCGGAGATTTCCACGATCGATGATAGCTATCCTGTCACCTAGGAAATCTGCCTCGTCCATGTGATGGGTACAGAGGATGATGGTTCGACCTGATGAGGCAAGGCATTTGGACATTAAACATGCGACATATAAATAACACAAGTTCTCACATAATGGTGATGAAAGATTAATTCTACTAGAACACCAATAATAAATACTTACTCCTAAAATGATCAATTGTATTAATTTCTGAAAACCTTGACATGTCACCCATGGTAGTATGTGGCACAAATATTTCAGGACCCTTTATTTATGGCACGTTTGATCTCGGCGAATACACGTCATACGTATAAATCACGAGCAACAACACAAACTAAACTAACTTCGAATTGTATTCAAATATTGACAAATAAATATGATGACTTTGAACTAACCTATTTCATATTTATTCACAGAAATACATTTTTGGAAAAAAAAACTAATTTCAAAAAGTGAAATGTGCTATGAAACTAAAATCTCTTATCGCCCTTATAGAATTCATGGACTCTGTAGGTATTGCATGGAGCTTTCGAGTTTACTACATTCTATAAGTACATAGTTGTTAATGGTCGTCTGCTTCTTGATAAATTTGATGACCAAAACACATTATTTTGCAGTAAAGTTACATGTTTTATCAGATATTATACTTACTATGTCTATTCTTCAAAATGAGATCCCAGATTCCACGTCTTGCCATGGGATCAATACCACTCGTCGGTTCATCCAGAATAACGACCTTTGACCCAGCAAAGAAAGCAATTGCCACTGACAACTTTCGTTTCATACCGCCGGACAAATTTTTCACTTTGGTATTCCGATGGTCGATAAGGCCAACATCCTCGAGTATGCTTTGGTAGACAAAAATAACTTCAGTTAAATTCATTTTTACTGTAACATTAGCGATTATTATATTAACTTAATCTTAAATTTTGGCTGACCTTCGAATATGCACGACAATGGGATTGGTCAGACATTCGTGTCCAACCATTGTCAAAAGGAATACTTTCTTCACTAAACTATTATACACCCCGTGTACATACATAACTATTACACGAGTCATTCGGGGGTCAAGTGCGTAAAGCTGCATTAGTTCTAACTTGAGTATCGTTTTTTCAGACAACAAAAAATATATTCATTAGAAATTGTTGAAATACCAAACATTCGACAATACAAATGTTAATAAGAGGTATGTTTTATCCATAAGTAGTACAGCAACAGGTTGAAATCCAGATCGCGTTCGGGCCACTGAGTTGAAGTTGCGAATCCATAAATCATTTTTTTAAATTTATTATAGCATATACGTATATAGCTACACAAATATGTTTACCCACAAATCAATACTGTTCAGTGTGTACGATAATAAGAGAAAGTCAATTTGTCTAATAACTTCTTTTATACAAATAATAAAAGTTTGAGTTGCAGCTAGTGTTGAAAAAATGAATACTGAAGAAAACTTGTTTCCTTGATACCGAAAACAGACCCAATCTAATTTAATATGCCAGAGACACCAACAAAAATTTGCATTATATACTCACTTATAGGATCGTTCTCTAACTATAGATTTAGGAAATCCTTTGATTCTTCCATACAACTCAAGGTGATCTTGTACTGACAAACTGTAAAAGGACAAAACAAGAAATTACATGCATGATAACAGCCACAGGCGTCTTTGGAGTTTAAATCCATGTACGAGGCTGTGATTTCGAATATGATATGATGTCCCTCGACAGAGGCTGCTGTCACATGGTATATTACGTAACTTTATTACTATAGCTATGTCCAGAAAATGTGTAGAAAATTTTCTTTTTTATTTACAGAATAATTGTTTGTTATCAACTACAAATGAATTACCATTGTCTGTTTTTGGTTTATTTGGTTATGTGTGGATATGAGAGGATGGGCATCTCCTTAACTTTCTGTTAAGACCATTTCAATATGCAAATGGTGACGAATAATGGAAGGAAATCATTTATCTTACTTACTCGTCATAGAGTGCATTGTGTTGAGGACATAGTCCTAAATCCTGTCGTACTTCATTGGTATGTCTGAGGACATTGACATCATGGTGATACACTGCACCGGAAGAGGGCGGTATGATACCAGTCATGATAGATCTATGGAATGAATAATTATGAAGTCACGTGATATTAGCCACCGAGACAGATATACACAACTCTTGCAGTATATTATATTGATATTCCAGTTAACAATTAATAGTTACTTTCACATAAATCGAAATGTCAGTAAAATTGCCGATGACGTTGGCGTCATTACCATGGTTACGGCTGTGTAGGTACTTTGCATATGGAGCACATGAAAAGTTACTTACATAGTGGTCGTTTTTCCAGCACCATTGTGACCCAAGAATGACGTAATATGGCCTTCATAGAATTCGATACTGAGGTCATCCACTACTGCTTTCCGTTTCTTTCCATGTCCGAACTTTTTGGTTAACCCCTCGATTGATACACCCACTGGTAGTCCTAGAGGTGGTCCTTCAATGCCACGTTGTCCAATTTCTGAAAATGGACATTAAACATTACATCTAATACTGCATACTTTGTAGTCTGCAGTTCTACTATTTGACGAAATATTTAGCTGACAAACAGTGTTCCACAAAATATGGCCGATCATTACCACTTCTGAAACTATTATTTTTCCATTTTCTCTAGAATCATAACGTTTTTTCAAACTCAAACATTTGTCGTTTACAAGTGTTTGAGTGATACAGGGGGTGCCCACAGTAATGAATCTGTCTGCTTCTCACTCTATACATACATGAATGTTAACCCAATTAAGCTAATCTTTTCTCAATCAGTAATTTTGGTGAATTCTACATTTTCGGCGCCCAATTTTTCGTTTTAACGTTTAATCTATATACTGATTACTGTTCTGTTGCAGCGTACCTTCCATATCATTCGTCTCATATGTTGGATTCTCATAGTTCTCGGCACCAGCTGCTGGTCGTCTTAATCTGTACTTCTCTTTATGACTTGAACGTGGTCCACGACACGATGAACACCAGTATGACGGCATCAGGGGGAAGTAGAATGGTTGGGGAACACCAAAACGACCTGTTAGTAATTAAATGGTGAAATAATATTTCCATAAAACACACATTGGTTTTATACTCAGGTAACATTATCAAATGACACACTCCTCATCTAAATAAACAAATTTGAAGTAAAGATATACAAAAACAAAGATACATAACGTGGTGTAAATTGTGGACGATAACACAACAAAAACATCTATGAAAACAACAGACACATGCGTGCGCGCGTTTGCAGGTACATGCATGCATGCATGCACATGCACACACACACACACACACACACACATATACATATACATACATACATACATACATACATACATACATACATACATACATACATACATATATACATACATACATACATACATACATACATACATACATACATACATACATACATACATACATCTAGCTATGTGCATGCCCATAAACACAATAAGTTACGACAAAGATATCGATATAATAGTTAGGTGGCATACATTTACGCTTTTCAGAATAAATATATTGCCATTGTTAGGTAATCATGGGTATAATGGACGCAGTGACTTACCTGGGTAGACAGTCTTAACGTACCAACCAATGACAAGATAGATAACGCCATCAATGACCATCATAGCACACATCCAATCAAACGCTAGACTTTCTTCTGTCGTCGAGTCAGTGATTGTACTCCATTGGGCACCCACTCCTTGTTGTTCAAGGATAGATAGCTGACCACATCCGTACGACAGCGCGGAAGTCGAAGACAGACACTGTGATAAGAACAACACATCGTACCATGTCAATATTATCCCTCTTTTATAAATATTGTGTTTCTAAAGACAGACATGCGAACCCCAATATTATAAATTATGATAAATGATGCATGTTTATACCCATTTTAATGTCATGATTTGGCTAGAACTCACTGTCCGTATTCATAATGTGAAATCAAATTCTATGTTTTCGAAGCATGACTAAGGTAGAACATGCCTGTGAGACAAGTATCTCTTAGAATCAAACTTCTTAAAATATCTCGATACTTGAAATGTTGCTCCCGGTCCTTTGAAACAATTAAAGGAATTTGGGAAAAAAACTCAACAATCTTTAATTCTCCCATATATTTATTCGGTGATCGTATAGGATTCTGAAATGGCTGAACTTTGGTCTCATTTTATTGGGTTTGAATTTTCATGATTAGCAGACATTTTTTATTTCTAATGCACATACGAATGGTAATGTTGCAATACTAACCAAACATTCAACACATCAAAATCAGGTGACAAAATACATTAACATTTCAAGTTCATTTTAACTAATGATATGGTAGATTAAATGGGCGACTTTGAGACTTGTTAGTTACTTCCTTATCATCGGTACTCACAAGTAATGTCAACTGCCAATGGTTGAGATTCTCTTCAAGTGCCACCATCATAATGATCGGTAGATATGATAGAAGGTAGACAAGGATGGCCCCGAGGGCTGCCATATTTGCTCTTTGGAAGAATGATCCCACCATATAGCTAAACGAATGAAGAGATAACTCATATGAACACATTTTTAAGCTGTGATTAGCGCTTCATAACACAGAACAACGAGTAATTTGGAGGTAAGATCAGTGAAAGAATTGTCAGTGATACAAATGACGAAGCTGCGGTTAGGGTTAGCCCTCACTCTAATCCGGGCTACTCCCAACCCTAATCCTAACTGAGTTTCCTAGACAATAAAAAAATTATTTCCTTGCTTGACGTCAAAATGTTAAGCCCGTTTTCTTCCGTGTGTTCAATTACACAGGGTTCTTTGTTCAGAAATATAAACGAACGAGATGTATCTACCGACTCTTAGGCAAATATAATCTTGCCCGCTTAAACAGAAATTGTTTTCCATACATAATATTAATTCCTATAATGTGAGATTATTCATGAATTCTAAAAGCATCTTCAGTGTAAAACACTTCTCATGAATATTCAGTGTGCAACCATGAATGTATTATTTCTGCTTACTCTCATTAAAGCAAAGATTTCAGTGAAATCGCAAATAATTATAGGTGATATAACATCATGAAATGACTTTACTGAACCCATAGTTTATAGAAATGACTTCATTTCCTAAAGTGAAAGATTAGCAGACAATAAAAAACTTACCACATTGATACTATGGAAAAAGCAAAACACAACATGAACACTAGTAGGAATAACCAATCCGAGTGGCCCATGACGTTACCAACTTTCAAGATAACAACTAATAAAGCACAGGAAATCGTCAACAAAATAAAGTTGTTGATGAACCATGCCCACCAGTTGACACCTCCACGAAGACCCATCACTTTCATAACCTGATGAAAACGAAAAGATGAACGGAAACATCACTCAAAGTAATTTATAATTGTCTGTAACGCTTTGTCTTTCACCAGAAAGATCATCTTTATATGTCATGATATATCCCCGACATGGGAAACACTTTTATAAGTATTATTGTTTAGTAAATTCTTTTGCAAGTTGATACGTTATCAGTTACTACATTCCCAGTTGTACTAGTGTGCCTTCATTCTGTTCTAACCAATGCCCACTTTGGTGGCTCTTGAAGGTGATCAATTTATAAGATATCAAACTAACAACTACGACAAACTAGACAGTGCACCAAGTAAGGTTATTTCTAATGTCTTTTTATCACTGTAGTGCGTACAAAGTCATCTAGTTCATCGAATATTAACGTTGTTGAAGTTGAGCCAGTGACATTTCATGAGTAAATATGAACACAATCTCACCTCTTCAAGACCATGTTCCTTATCATACACCTGCCTGTATGTCATTATCCCTATATTGGCAACGAAACTGAGGGTAAGCAGGAAGGGCAATGCATATGCAGCCATTTGAGTGAAACTAGAAATATAACAAAAGGAAAACATCTGTATGAAAACATGTGGATGATCAAGAGGGGATACAATAATATGCGTGCGCATCATATCTAAAAATAGAGGATAATAACGTCATTATCAAACGACAGACATATCTAATAACAGCAAATGTTATTAATACTGAAAGCGTGGTTCTACAGAAGTAAATGATACAACTGCCGACATCAAACCGTAGACAAATGAAATATGTTACAAACAAGGAAAGTAAACAAATGAATTGGATTAATAACACTTAGCACAGCAGGTTCGAACAGCAGAGGGTTGTATTACATTACATGGTTTAATAAGAACAGATGGTCTCTTTATGTGTGCATGAAGTGCCAGGGGAACTTCTATTTGTTTGTGAACGTCTTGCGACTCGTAGTGACAAAGTGTCTAAGGTCACTTGCATTTTCGAACACATAAAATATTGGGGAATGATATCCAATTATTTATTTATACAAAAGTGAAATAAGGTAAATATCTTACTCATCTGACGTGTAACATGGGTGTGACATCAGCTGGGTATAAATGCCAACGTCGCTTGTATCTTGTCCAGTTTGAATACTGATTATTCCTCTGTCTAGCATATCTTGTAGGTACACAAAACCACGGAAATACCTCTGATCATCAATGAAATCATCACTAGGACCTGGTCGCCATATTATGTCTCGAATAGCATCTGTTTTTGGTGTATTATCGATATCCATACGGATTTTGTATTTGACGTGAGCAGGCACAGTATCTCTATCGAGATTAGTGAAGTAAACACCTGTGGTAGTTGAAAATAACAGGGTGGTAATCACGTTTATAGAACTTGCAATGAAATGATGATTTATCATCAAATGGTTGTTTTGAATATAAGCTCTCACCTGTATGCACCATCTACTATAGACCTTATGGATTATATAGAGCAACAACAACAACAACAACAAATGAATGAAGCGAATTCCATATAAGGACATAATTGCATCTTTTATGAATTTACTTAGCACAATGGCCTTTACGATTAATATTAACAACAAATATAAATGATATACATAGAACTTACTTGCAAGCATCTTATTATCATTGTCCAATTCTCTGGCTCTTTCCACCATTTCTTCTTCCGTGTCAAATGGTTCAAATCTGTCTAACTCTATACACAGTGAAAGGTCGATAACCAGCCTTGCCAAGGAGTCCATCTCCTCTTTAGCACTGCCAGTCAAAGCTGTGGAAAGTTCGGAATCTAATGCGTCTACAAGGTTGTCAATGTTCAGGTCACCTTGATCTGCCAGAATATTGCTAACCAGTGGATTCTCTAGTGTTTGCTGAAAGTTCAACGAAACTGTATGTGTTTAAATTGAATACATAACAAAGAGATAGCAAAAATACATACATACATACATACATACATACATACATACCTACCTACCTACCTACCTACCTACCTACCTACCTACCTACCTACGTACGTACGTACATACATACATACATTAATACATACATACATTAATACATTACACATACATAATACATACGTATACACATACCCACATACACATGCACAATTACATGTATAAACTCAAAAAAAAAGAATAAATATACACACAAAAGCAAGAGACTATGTACAATGCCTCTGTACTATACCTTTAGATTGTCGATTTCTTCACTGCTTGGGAAGATGTCAAGTAAATTACCAGAACTTTCCAGCCATGTCTCTGCAAACGTTTTCATTCTTTCAACCTCCTCAAATGTACCATTTGCCTAGAGTAATTATATCAAAGGAAAATCATAAGCCAATGATTTTTTTGGCGTATATAATAACCTACATAATGCCTTCCCCATTCTGCAGAACGTTAATTGATTGATTATCGAAGATGTTAATAAATAAACTAACTGTATACTACTAAATATTGAATGTAACGATACCTTACCTTTTTGATGACCTCTCTTGTTGCCGGGGTATTCGGTGCATATGGAATTTTTCCAAGTAAGACTGGTTTGAGGTACGCCCATGTTATAATACCATTAGGCCCATTGTTGATCTGCTGATACATGCTTCGACAAAAGTCACCTGTAAATATGATTTACTTTATGTTTAGCATCATGTGAAGATGGGATTGTCTTATGATGTGATGTTATATGGAGTCTTTGAAACGGTCAGGTTCAGCTGCAGTGCAATAGATTGTTCAGTATATCTTATGAATTGTTATGAATATGAATTAATTGTTCACATCCACCAAATGTTGGACACATCTATGTCGAGTTTTCTACACTTTAAGTATTTGAAATGATGGTTAATATTTCAATTTACAGAGGGCATCTTTCATTGTATTTTATTGGATTCTCTGTGTGATTTTGATGTTGCAGATACAGCAAGGCTGGGTTTAATTTACCTAAACAGCAATATATAGTATTACTGATGCAACTTACTCTTTGCTTCTAATAGTTCACTTGGTATATTATTATCAATACTTTGTCGTTTTTCTCGTGTATGATCGGACATCTTCGACGCTGTTCGCCTTTTTCTTGTACCGAATGCATTTCCAAACACGTTAGCGTTACCGGCCGACGAGTCCTCACCACACATGATGACCACCATGCTGTCAAGAGCCTGTTGAGCTTCAGGCCCCCTAAGTGAACCAAGACCTATCCCTGGTGGAAGTCTCTCTGATAAGCTAAGGTTCTTCAAGCTATTGACGACTTTAGGTAGTTTGGCCTCAAGTGGTCGCAGAGTCTCCATGACTTTATTGACGTCTTCAATGGATACTCCGACTTCTTCGACCTTTTCCATGATGTTTACAGTTACGAGCTAAAAAGTAGACATAAGCCTTGTTACATAAGTGATATATATGAAGATGATAGCAAGCATTCACTATATATCCTGGCCACTCCGCGTCACCAGAACGCGCGTCTACGTCATTCCTTCTGCGGTGAGCGAAATATGCGTCAAGTCGTGCATAGACGTATTTCGTCTTCCTGATCTTTCATAATTATGGCAATGAATATATAATCATACTGGTACCAGTATCGTTCTCCATTCAGGAGGAAAATAATCGTTACCTTAGTCACTGGAGTAAAAACAGACATTTCGAGCAATGTGCTCTTTATCAATATTTACATGCCTTTCTCAGCATTTAAAATAAGTAAAATATTGAACTACAAAAGTTGCCAAAAAGTGTCAGTAAAACTTTTACATAAACGCTTACCTCTTCAATCAAATGTCCAATGTTCAATTGTTTCACTATTTCTGACGTCATGTTGGCCATCAAGTTTTGGTCCATGGCACAAAGACTTAACAATTCTGTGACGTTAAACTCTGGTGGGAATATCAGAAGTTGGGACAATTCCTCCTCTTTACATACGATGTCTTCCATTCTTGTACCGTTTGGATCGAAGAACTGCAAAATAACATGGTATACATATTAGGTGAAAATAAATAATTGTGTGCAGTGGGTTTTTAATTTATTTTATTTTAATATTTTATTTCACTATTTCACTTTATTTTATTTTATATTTTTCAGTCATTGTGGTTTTATTTTTGAAAATTATTGCTTTGACCGAAGCCAAACAACAAAATATACCCCTTCTGTCTGTGATTGTTTGATGAAATGTGTACATACATCACTGGGAAATAAAGCAGGCGTGCATGAAGGTCAAGAAGACACAGAATGTCTTATCTTTTTGTTTTGAATGTTTAAAAAGATGTTTAGGCTTGGCAGCTTAAACTTGGGTCGGTCGTGTTATCAGAAACACAGTCATATTTTTTCTATTTTGCCTTAGTAACACAGGTGAACAGAAATGATCAAACTGCATAAAAACCCTTGGTTTATGTATACAAAATAGCTGATTCGGTATACAGATAACCACTATATTTGATAGGAACAGTATTCACTATGACAAAATACGGGAAAAAAAGAAAGGCGGATTATTGAACAAAAAGTTGACATGAATAACCATAAAACCTAAAAGATCTTTAAATGAATAATTGACCATTTTTCAAAGGCCCTTATCTAAGTAACGAGGCACCCTTTAATTGTATTGATTTTGCCATCACTCACCGCTTCGAACGTAAAAGTTGCAGTCATTAAGTCGTCAGCAACCTTTGGCGGAAACTTGAGATCTTCTATGAGGAAATCTCTAAACTCTGAAGCATCTACCACCACATCGGATATCTGCACATCTGAAAAAGAATCATAGTTTTGATGTCAACTTACACACAAACACTGTTTTACAAACTTCTTCAAAAGGACTTGAGCTAATAAGGACAACATATTCGAAGTAAAATTCACAAATGAAATGTTTGGGATTTTATTTTAAATCGATACACAGTCCAGATAGTTTTAATGATGAAACGTTATTTCACATCACAATCCAACCGTTTAACCAGTCTGAGAGAACCCGGTTACATCTTTTGAATGAAAACTTTTCTTACTTGGAAGCTTTCCGAGCAGCTCTTGAATTTCTGGTAAACTGTTGAAGGCATCGAAGAACTCTCGCAACTGTTGGTAACCAGGATTATCGTATAAGAACGGCTCAAATGTGTCTAACAGTTCTCCCATCCTGAGAAAAGACAGTAATAAGGTATTGAGTTCAGAGATATTTACAGTGCACAACATATAGATACCATTGGATATTATTCCCCATTTTTTCTTATTTCAGCCAAGGAAAATACAAGTGACCAAATGGGCCTTGTCACCACGAGTCGAAAGACGAAATTCAAATACTTTTATGAATCTAAGTATTTCATCAACTTTGATAATCAGAATGATTTTACTTACTCGGCTATGGTGTCTGCTAGTTCAGCGTTGTTTAGAAACAGAAGCTGTGCTGCGTCTATGCCTTCATCAAGGGCACCTTTCAGTTCATCCCACATCTGTACTACGTCGTTCAGAAAGTCGTCACTCGGACGAACTTCTCCCAAATATTGTTGTAATTCGCCCAAAAGAGCAGACCAATCTGTCTCACCAGAATCTGGACGACGTTCCAGAAGCTGCAAAGATAGGATGACAGCTTGGATAAAAATTGATTTGTGAATCGTTTAGCAGTTTCAACATTCAAAGTGAAACATGAAATAAAATATTGATAATTTTCATTAATTTTATTATCATTTTTTTAAAAATTAATTTTGTTTTTTTTGGGGGGGAGACGGTCTTCCATGAAGTAGTTTAATTTGACAAAATATAAACAAAGACATTAGAAAGCATTTTGATATTTTCTGAACCAAATATTACCTTTCCAACTAGTTTCGGTACTACAACCGACTCTTCCAACCCATGAATGGTTGCTGTTAGATTCAGATGACATATCTCTTTTTCTATCATTGTCATGTTAGCATTTTCAGGGAAGTGGATCAATTGTCCTAATCTGCCTTCATTGCACAGGGATCCATGTAAATCTGTTCCAGTCTCAATTATTTTGAGCAGCTGTAATGGTAAAAGATATAGGACTCGTTAGTCAACAAAATATATCAAGATTACATCACATTGGAGAAAACTCATCATCTATGCACACGTCGGAATATAATGGTTATTAAAATAACCGCTGGTTTAATGTTCCATACCTTATCTGTGTCGACCGTTGAATTCATCAATGCTTTCAATACATCTCCATGTAATCCTATCATTTCTAAGTATTCTCTTGCCTGTGTTACATTAACAAAGATATCAACAAAGTCGATTGGTTGGCTAGGTCCAGCTGTAAAAAGAAAGTTGGCAATATATGAAAAACCAATATTTGCATTAGTTTTATTATATCATTCCGTGTGATATAATCAACGTGTCAGGAATATATGGTAACATTACTGTTGTTGTTAGTGTTAGCAATTGATCATCATCATCATCATCATCATCATCATCATTATCAACATCATCATCATCATCACCACCACCACCACTACCACCAATATCATCATCATCATCATCATCATCATCAGATTTGTTGTTGTCGTCGTCGTCGTCGTCGTCGTCGTCGTCGTCGTTGTTGTTGTTGTTGTTGTTGTTGTTGTTGCTGCTGCTGCTCCTGTTGTTGTTGTTGTTGTTGTTGTTGTTGTTTTTGGGGGGGTTCACATCATGATAGTGATATTCTTCAAATTACAAAATAGTTATTCATAAGTTTGCATGGATATGAGACCGGATAAAATAGAACTTTAATTCTGATCAATGTACTCTAATTTGTGGTCATAAGGTAATGTTAGATTTGTTCTTACTTTGGTTGTTTATTCTCTCCTCCAGCCATCTTTGAATCATACCAATGTACGGCTGTACAACGTTCATTTGTTCCAACAGTTGTAGTGTCTCGTCATCCAAAACGGGTCCAAGACGACTCAGCATATTTGCAATTCTGCAAAATAAAAATGACATAAATAAAAATTGTAGATTATTTTCTATATAGTCTTCATTGCACAAAAGAGAAGTGGTCAGCGTCAATAGCCAACACATGCAGTATGTGAAATATCATTTCATTGGTACTAACAATTGGTTTTACATAGTGGTGTTCATCACATCGTTGCCAAGTCATTAATATTAGCGGTATGAATTAGTGCAAAGACTGTCAAATTTTACACCCCCTTTGTGCTCATATACTGCAACAGTGTAAATAAAGTCACACTGAAAACATAAAACAGGTCATGATTACAAAACTATGAATAATGACAAAATTAAACTGTATCACTTTTTGCAACTACGAAAACATTTGGTCTTTAATTATCCCCGTTCCATAGAAAGAGTTATTGTCATTACTTCACATCTCAAAGCAAATAGTATAATGCATTCAACTAAAATTGGTCAAGGTTTATCCGAATTATCTTTATAAAATGAATAATTATAAGACATGGTCCTCACTTTTCAATATTGTCAGGTGAGATGTCGCTTAGTAACTGTGCGATGACATCAATCACATCAACCATAGGCATATCATTGAACATTTGGGCAAGAGAACCGTTCATTATCATTTCTACAGCCACAATGATTGTATCCTGTGTTTTCATTGAATTGGTTAAATAAGTACTACAGTTAAAAGGCCCAAGTTCTTCTATTGGTGACGTCATAATGTGTACCGCCTGTGAAAAAACGAAAGACGCAGAAATGTCAATCTCAACATTTTGAACATACTTTTGTTATCATATACGTAGCCTAATATTTGAATAAAAAGTCGAATTTGACATAACTAGATTATATATTTTGATGGTGTTTGTATATGAGTCTATGATTGATTGTAACATCAATTACACAAATTAATATTAATCTTGCATACGTACACATGTATCTATGAATGCTGAATATGTGAGAAAAGTTGTTCACATAAGATTTATTAATCAAGAAAAAGTAGCCTTAGTATTGAATGTGAAATACTCTTTCAAAAATATGTTCTTTGTCATTACAGTATAACGATGTTAGTACCTCAGCTATGAAAGCTTCGACCTCCATTATCTCCATAGTTTGTTTCATCAACTCTGTTGAAGCAATTCTACTTATTCCACACATCATGCTCGTGACCTCTGACATGTCTACGTCATCAGCGACGTCCATTACTGACTTCAAAGCAGCTTCATCACACACGGCGGCCGCAACATCTT
The DNA here is from genome assembly GCF_964340395.1 of Glandiceps talaboti. Lineage (NCBI taxonomy): Eukaryota > Metazoa > Hemichordata > Enteropneusta > Spengelidae > Glandiceps > Glandiceps talaboti. Next base: position 8,114,331 of record NC_135562.1, read on the forward strand.
CGTTCTCCATGAAGTACATTTCAGTGACGACAGACATCATCTATACAAATTTTAAATAAAGTATTGTGATAGGCAGTGGTTTCAAGCACGTTGATGTGTTAGTTCGACTATGTACAGATACATTGACGAATAACTCTTGCGACCATCCCTAACATCTAAACGACATTTGGCGTACAGTCCCAAATACTTGATTTGGTTTGAAAGCTTTTAAATAAATGACCCGTTGTGATTGACTTGTATTGTATTGTATTGTATTGTATTGTATTGTATTGTATTGTATTGTATTGTATTGTATTGTATTGTATTGTATTGTATTGTATTGATAAAGGTTTCATCAAGATACCATATGAGAAGAAAAGTGGTTTTTGAATTATGTATATGACCAACTTAATATGACACTGAATTCAGTGATATAGGGGAGAAGCCATAAGATAAGATTTCAGCAATGCAACTTACCATTTCAAATTTGTTTTCATCAGTAAATATAACGAACGAGGTAGCTGCCACATCTGGTAACACAATAACGGCTTCAATCGTAAACTCCAACATCATGGTTATGTTTTGTTGAAGTTGCATTGCTTCTTGTATTTTCTCTGCGAGGGAAATACAACAAGCTTATTGATTAGGGATTCACTTAAATCGTTTAATAGATAATAACTAAATTATATCCCGTTCATTCCATATGTGCAATATCCATATAATAGTCTTAAATCTATCAGTAAGTGCCAGTTTTAAAGTGAGGGTAAGAGTGGGCCTACGAGCTAATGATGATTTAGTTTTAACTTTTGTAATGCCATGCTGTTTGACACAATGCTCCTCATTTGGGAAATCTGAAAGGGAAGGAGGAGACAGTAGTCTTCCAAGGTTGGATATCAAGTCATCTAGTGACAGAAGGTTTCAGTCCCATCTCGTAATTAAACACATGCTTCCAGTGGTGAGAACCACTAAACAGGTAAATTAGGTTACCATAGTCTATTGTACAGTGTCACACATCCCGAAAGTCCCTAATAATAACGACTTGCGTATTTACCTCCCATATTCACTGCATTGTCATTGATGAGTTTCATCATGTGATCAGTTCTAACCATTGCTGGTCCAAGGTGTTCCACCCACGTTGTAGTATTACTTATCATCGGAATTAGTGCATTGCAGAGCGGCACAGTCAACATGTTAAGGCTGAAAAGAAATTAACATGAAATTATTCAAATAATCCTACATAGGTAGATGTATAGGGATCCAGAATCTATATCTGTCAACATAATTAATGCACCTTTAATGTCTAAATTACATTTGATGTATCTTAAAGTTATCTAACATAATAAACGATGACCCAAAATGGTAAATACACGGTTGGAAAATTATTCAAAAACCAACCAACTCTAGTCTAAAAAGAGCTGCAAATTATGACACTCAACCATATGTTTTTTTTGAAAATGAGCTTCTTTCGTTCCAAATTGACTTGTTTGCGTGTTTGACAGGCACTTCATTTGTGGTGGATGGGAAAGGGTGGGGGGGGGGCAATTTTCAAAGATGTACGTATGTGTCATTATAGTGTTTCAATTACCTTTCAAAGCCTGGAGCTTCAAAATTATTCAACACTGATTGTTGTTGTCCAGTTAACCAAGAAATGATATGACTGAAGTCGTTTTCTGCAAATAACTCGGCGTCCAATAACTTGGCTATGTTTTCGGTTGATGCCATAAGTTCATCTACAAATCGGCCCCATTCCACACTGTCTGCACCGATACCGAGGCCATAGTTGTTAGACATCAGTTTGTCAATCTAAAAAAGAAGAAGAAATTTTGCAACTGTAAGTATGATGAATAATTGGTTTGTAGCTCTAATTTTATACTTGGTTTTCAGTTATTTGCTTTCCATGCATAATTAAGGATTCTGAAAGACAAGTCTTTGGTTTGCTATCTCCAAATGATTAACAAAGTGAACTGAAAGGCTGACTTTTAAGACAGACATATCCAAAGCAATAATGTGCAATTTGCTACTTTTAATTACTAGCAGGTGTAAATGTTAACACAAACCAACATGTTTATTTTCGTGGGATATTTACGTTCTAACTTCAATCATGGAATAACACTTTACTATTGCCAATAACTGTGAAGAGAATTATTCATGTACTCTGTGTAATAATAATTGAGGTTATACAAAAGTGTAGTCTTACAAAGAGTGTCTAAGTAAGATAAATATCAGCAAGTGATATGCAGGCATCTTGACTTATATATATCAACATGAACATTATCAAAACATCACAATTTAAAGCTCACCTCTTGATAAAGCAGCAACATATCAAAGTGTTCAAGTAGGTTTGCCATCAACAGGCCATAAGATGACTCGTTCATTGCAATATTACACAGTGTTTGTTGTAAAGCGATGACACTGTCATCAGTCACATCAGGTGGGAAATCAAAGAATTCCACAAATGTTTCAGGTTCACAGACAGAAGCCTGGAAAGCGTTGACATCTAGCAATGTCATCAGCTGTAAATTGAAAACAAAAGTCAAAGACGATAAGTTAAGACGAGTTACTACTATCAAAATGTATTAGGTCCCTTAACGACTTAATACAGTGATTTGCAAATGGCACTCCTCTGTTAACAATACGAGTACGGCAATTACCAAGGTATTGAGAAATGAATTTAATCTAATTTTGACAAGACAAATTGCCGATATAGTAAATATTCAAGTATTGGTCTGTGACACATATCAACCAACGTCGGCACAGCATTACTAGACAAGAAGAGTCAAGATCAAAGCGTGTGCAAATGATAGCGAATGCGACCCCACCATTTTAGAGAATGTTACATCAGATATTGCCAATGTTTTCAACACCCAAATAGTAATTCACAGGATATAATGTTTTCTTACATTTTCAGGTTTGACTAATGCTTGCATGAAGACCCGGGTCATTTCAGGCGCCATGATTGGTGAAAGTGCCTGTATCATTCCTGTCTTGTTCCTCAGTAGATTAGTGAGGTTGAAGTGAAAACCTGGAAAAACGTGAAGCAAAAAAAAAGAAAAATAACATTTACATGAATGTATTTCCCTTTTTACCATTTCTTTTGGCTAATTAATCCATTCGCATCTTAACAGTATCCAAAATAAGAATGCTGTCGATTGCATATTCTTCAACAGTGATGGCATAACACAGAATTATTCATTATAAGTGGGCATGCAGACTAGATAAGGTTGTTGTTTGTGAGGTATTTTCCGTATACTTTAAGGGATCATGGGAAATAATTAAAACCTTATATCCCTGTAGCTGTCCAAGTTAATGCCTTACTACTACTAGCAGACTTAACTGATATCTTGATGTGGACAGAATATAGGAAAGTTTTGCCAAATGGTTAAGCTTAAACGATAACATAAACTTAAGAGTTTCATAATGAAATAGCTATTAGAATCCTACCTTCTAATTCATCAACTCTGTCATTGAACCAAGTGGTGATGGTGGTGATAGAGTCTAAATAACCTTTCATTGTATGCCACATTCCTTCATTATTCAGTATCGGGTCAAGTATGTCCATAATGTCAATTAGCCTAAGTCGGAGAGAGATAATATGGACAAAAAAATAAATATCAATATTCATAGCATATGACAAAGAAAAAATAGTTAACATTTTGAAGAAAAAGCAAGTTATCAATTATCTCAGAACATATTAAGGACCCCCCCCCCCCCCCGATAAATTAACATGAATAAACACTGCGATATGTTGATTGACCATTATACTCCTGCTGGCCGAACAGATCATTGCATTGCTATAAGGAAAAGTGCCATGGAGTTAAGTTATTGCTATTGATATAAAAGTGTTCTATATCTATATTTAACTCCTTTGAAAATGACAGAGATAAATGCAAGTTCCAAACATCCCTAGATCTCTTTGAAGAAATTCTTTTTACATTAGAACAATACTTTATTTAGAGAAAGGTCATTGTAACATATGACTTACATGTTAAAGTCATAGTTATCGACTCCTCCGGTAAAGCTTCCTAACATCATTTCAATATCTGTCATATTAATGCCCGTCATGTCCATCAGTCCAGGAGCAAAGTTTTCTAACTGTCCGAACAAGGCCATCATTTGTTCAAAGTTGCCGGTAATTTCATCCCAGTTCATCTCCGAGATTCCTTTTGTGTTATTTGGTGAGCTGATAAATGATATCTAATGTGAAGAAAATGTGAAGTGAATACGAAGTGTGTTGGACTTCTGCAAAGTAAGGGTTTCAGCACAACAATATAGTTTACCTGTAGATCTCTATCATCATCCCTGTGACTATGTAAGATGCCCGACCATGCGGAACACACATGGTCAAACCATGAATATGTAATCAATGTATAATCATTTGTCAATACTGTATTATTCCTATGTGGGTGTTGTTACATGTATAGTTAGTTCCACCCAAGCAGCTAGACAATAAAGACATAGTGAACATACTCAGTGTATATATATGACATGCTCTTTTCCCACTGGAGACCCATCCTATTCGGCCTGTAAGCTACCCTGACAGCCTCTCTGTTCATAATCACCTTCTCAATAGCTCGAAGTAATAGTTATATGATACGTGAAATTTTTTGTAGTAACACATTCATTAAAGAAGGACAAATAGCATAATTATTTATCCATACCATACTAGTAATTCAATCTTGTTTATTTTAGTTACAGTAACTCATAGTTATATTTTATGGTCAAAATATTCCCCTGAAATAAGTGCTGTTATTTATGTCCAATCGTTCCCAAATCTCAAATACTTACCCATTGCTGCATTTCAAGCACATTTATTCCAAGCCCATCAGAGATTGCATCAAAAAACGAAGTCACATCTAGTTGACACATTCTTGTTCCAATAGCAGTAAGGTTATAGGGTAGCATAAGACCATCTCTCAAGTAGAACACCTCTGCGAACACTTCCTGATTGCAGAACACATGATTCCAGTTGCCTTCATTGTAAATCTGGGCAAGCTGAAAGAAAATTAAAGATAATGAGATTAGCACTATAAAATCAAAGTCAAGGACATCTGAAAACGTCACGTTTATTGAAGCAACGTATTAACATAAACATACCGTCCAGACGTTGAAGAAATCGCCCAACATATACTGCTCAATGAGTTGGGGTGCCAGACTCTCCTCTAGATACTTCCATAGTAGGGTGGAATTACTCAGTAACTCCGACATATCTAACTCTACAAAGAAAATGGGTAAAATATGGGTTTTATATAATATTTATAATATTACTGCACATTAGTTTGTAATATGTATGAGCAGCTACTCGTATGCCATTGTGCAGTAAACAATGAGAGTTTAACATTAGTATAGAGTCGAGTTAACAAAGTATTATTTTCAAGTGGCAGCATTACTCGTCGGATGACTAGTTAACGGTAGCTGCAGATTTTCGTTGTGCACAATATGGGGATGATCTTTTTATACCAGTCCATAAACCCATAGCAAGACTCATATTCCTATATACAGTGGTAAATACAGTGGTAAACATATCCGCCTGCTAAGTTCGAAATGCAGAAAAGGATGTCCTATATGATTCAGAGTGGATGGAAATTCTTCCTTGCCTTAGCATAGGCAAAATTGTGATCCCTGCGACGGATGAACCTATTTTCGCTGTGGTGTACCTTTTATATTACAACGGGAATGCTAAATGTAATTCATCGGAACTGTAAATGTACTTACGATTTTGCATCTGTTTAACCATCGATTCTATTACCAAATTGAATATTTCTATTTGAGGTCGAACCATGTCCCATACGTCATATTCCTGTAGACTGGTTTCAAGAATCTGCAATATATCGTTGACGCTGTGGACGAAATACATAAATAAATGGGATTTTAGACTAATTTTACGTAACTGTGAAAAAACCTCCTAATTTATATGCTTATTCATTAATGTCTAATACATGTAGAGAATGATGAATATTAGAATTAGTTAATATAGTGGGCTTGTAGAACTAATCCACTGATAACATCATAATAATGAACAATAATGAAGTGACAAGCATAGAATTTAAAATCAGAAACAAACACACTCTAGGCGGTGTTACCTTTGAGGTGAAGGAGTCACGAAGGTATTGTTCATATAGCCCTCCAGCAATCTCAAAAGCTCTTCAACATTCGCCACGTCAAACATTTGTAAGAACTCTTCAGGTATGGATGGTGGATCACTCAGTAAATTCTCAAGTGCTCCAACTAACTTTGTAATTTCGCCGATGGCATTGCTGATGTCAGCTTGGCCACTCCCGATTCCACTGGCTATATTATTCCATAGTCTTTCAAACTGAAATATTAAACGAAAGAAATTTCCATGTTATGAAAAATATGAGAAAAATAGCTCTCAGGGGAGGGGAGAAGTATTATAAACGAACACGTTTAATTAGCACAATGTATGTTGAATCTAAATTATACAAAATTGATATTGCAAACTGGATCTATAAATTTGGTTATAACGTTACGTCAATAAAATTACTGAATGACCAATTGCACTATGCAAACAGTCTAATTTACCCAACCTTTACCCTACCTGTGACGCAACTTACCACCACCTCTGTCTAGGGGTAGTACGAGACGCAGTGCCACAGTTGACTGTCTACATCCCCAGGGGAGAGATCACCGTGGGGAAATTAAGTTAAAGGTTGAACTTCGTCTCGTACTGATCACATTTAAACATCCTCTGCTCAAGCTGGTCCAATATGACTTTTCGTATAGTGCAAGTAAATATGACTTTTGAAGTGACAGTGGTACATTGTCTTTTAGTTAGGTACATATTACTTACCTCCTGGACGATGTCTTCAGAGTTTAATTGAGTCATTATTTCATCCAGTAAAAGAGTAACGTTTCCTGTGCAAATAACCTTCAGCATATCTGTATCATAGTCTCCAGAGGTTACCATGGGAAGGTTGATAAGCGATCCATTACAGATACGTGTGACTATTGCGTCGACATCTCCACTAACAAGGAATGACAACTAGAAGGGGAAAGCAATCATTTGAAAGTCAAAATTGAGAATCTGTAAAGGCTAAAGGCAAATAAGGTATCAATCATACATGCAATATGGAGGTAGAACATTTCCGATGCACTATTGGTGGTGTGCTTAGGTTTGGAAATTTGGTCAATTACAGGAACACAAGAAGCCTGTTGTAGAGAATTTATAAGACAATATAACTTGCCGAAAAATCACCGACCTTTCGCATTTGCACTGTTGTCAAGATAGTATCCTTGTACAACATTATGTGCAGGTATCACTCAAACAATTCTGTTCTTGTATAATGAAAAAGTTTGAAACAAATGAATACCTGGTCAGGTGAAATGGTAGAACTAAACAGTGCTTCTATGTCGCTGGATGAGATGTTGTACATAGCCTGAAGGATGTCAGCAAGTTGAGAACTGTTTCCGAGTAATCTGCCAAAGTTAAGGGGCATATCCGAAATACCATTCAGTTTGCTGGTCAACCAGTTACTAAGCTGACCGGCAATGTCGATGTATGCAGCCATTTCCTCCAACTCGGCGCTGTTTGTGTCAGGTAGCAAGGACAATACCATTTCGAAAATTTGAGCGAAGCTGTGAGAAGAAAACAGATATGATCACATTAAAATGACCCAAAGATATTGATGTCCAGTTCAACCTTTTAAATTACTTGTTCAACTCTGCATTAACCATCTTAGATCAGTCCTAATTGTTCTTCAAAAAAGAAATGTTCTTGTAAATTATTTTGTGTGTTTCTTAAAGTGCACGTGAAAGCTCAAATCCACGTTCTTTTTGTCTACATTGCAATAACAACGCACAAATAATATACACTGATTTACATGTAATTTAGAACCGGTCAGAATGTTTAACCAGTTTGTGTACTTACTTTTCTGTATCTGGCAATGTCATGTTACCATCGAAGAGGTTAGCAATGTCTTCCCATATGCCTGTCACTTCGTTCATGCCAGAGAGTAAACCTTCCAACATCTGCATTGGTAGCATTGTCGAGTTTGTATTTGCCACGACTAACAACATACGGTATGTTCTCATTATTTGAGGAAGAGTTGCTGACCAGTCAAGAGGAGGTAGAGTTTGTGTCATATTGTTCATCAACTAGAATGGAGAACATACATTATTCAGATGAGATAAACATTTTTAGCAATCATGGTGTGTTATTGAGTATATACATATCGCGAGGTGTTGCAATTAGAGAGTGTGTCAGGACAGATTTATTTTGCAGCATAAAACAGCTCACCTAGGTCATCAACTAGCGACCAAAACACAGAGAATCACACCACATAAAACTAACCTCGTGAAATTTCTATCGAATAATAATATGCTACACTAGTTTAGTTTCTGAAGAAATGTTAAGCATTGTACAAAGTATGTCTGTATACAGTTTTCGATGAAATGTTAGTCATTGTACAAAGTCTGTCTGTATACATTTTCCAAAGAAATGTTAGACATTGTACAGAGTCTGTATAAAAGCGAATCTACACCAAATGAAAAATGAATAACATACCAACATCAGCAGGTCTTCTACATTAAACTCTTCAGCTAATTGAACCGCTATTTGTGACAGGTCCATTCCACACAATGCATTTGTGACCCGAGTCATGTTAATTGCGTTATCTGTATTGAAAACTTCACTTAGTAGTTCACCGTTGCAGACAAGGGACTCCCACTTTGTTGGGTCCATCAACTCAAACAACTGTCATGGAAGCAAGGAATACAGATGTCAGATGTATTCATACTACAAACATTTACGTGTTTACATTGAATGCAATTTTCTATATTTTTCAAATGAGATTTGACTGATTAAATCTATTATGATTTTTCTTTACACACAACATAACTTGACTGATTGCTTACCTTGTCCGGGTTAATCGTCGTTGAAAGCAACTTGATTACTTCAGAAGATATGTTCATGGACTGTTGAACGAGTCGAATCAGTTCACTGCTGTTGCCTAGAAGACCCATCAATGTCAATTCTCCATCTACAATGTAAAGATTGCGTTTGGGTAAGTATGAATGACAGGAAGACATACCTTTGAAAATATTCACATTTTAAAACTGCATACAACGTCAACGGGACAGCTATGAGCTATTTAGCCTCCAGTCACGTTCTTCAGTGAGTGAATATGATGAAATATGTAACATCTTCATATTCTATAAATCTTTAAAAGGATGATATTACTGTGGACCCATTTATTCACCCTTATTTTACAGGTAGCAGTGACCCACACTCTTTCCAATACTTTAAAAAATGTTCCATAACAAAGGCCAATATAATTTATGCATTTGCACACCAAACATCACGCTAACCAGTGCCAAAATATAACGTCATAATAGTGTTTACTTCAACTATCTATTAACAGATGAGTGAAATCGGTCGTGCACTAAAATACAAATGTCTAAGTAAGTTTAGTCCATGTAACTGAACTGTACTGTACTGTACTGTACTGTACTGTACTGTACTGTACTGTACTGTACTGTACTGTACTGTAGACAGGAAAAAGTGGATGCAAGGCTTATTCACAACATCTAAGATTAATCCATGTGTACCTTCCAATGCCTTAATCTCCTTCCCTGTAAATTCGATGAAATAGTCAACAATACGCATGTAGCGCTGTAACTCGGTCCAGACCATTTCGGCTTCCAATGCTGAGTTCAGTCCATTCAAAATTTCACCAATTCTAAACATAAAAAAGTGACAACTTTGTAGTGAGAACTAATCTATTGGCATTCAGGTTTCATACATTCAGAAGGGAGGTTTCAGTTAGACGGACAGATTCCAATATTAGGGTTAAAACATTGCAAAAATTTTAATGAATTAATAATGAATACATCTCATAAGTTGTTATTACTAAATTGTTCAGTAATCAAAATATAGATTTTAAAGTTATGGTGTCTGGCAACAAGTTATGAAGGGAGGTGTGATTAATAGACAAATCCCAATACACTGTAAACAGTTAAAGTATAATCTTACAAGATAATTAACATATTAACTTACAAGAGTATTTGCTCTTCTCCGTTTGCCATTAGGATTCCTTCAATTTGACCCATCAGTGCTGTTATGTTCAAGGCATTCAATGCTTCGAAATCCACGTCGCCAATTGGAATCAGTGCCGATCGCACCATCTCAAATAGCATACCGATTGTTTGTGATATCTGGTTATTTGTATCACTTTCAATCTAGAAAATGATATAAAAAAAACAATGAACTACAGGCACTCGATAGCAAGTTATAAATGATAACTTTGCCTTTATTATTATTCATTTATTAGTCTTCAAAGGATACATAATTTACAGCTAATGCTTTACATTGGCATTCTTGTCAATTAGGATGTTACCCTGCTATACCTAACAAAATATTCATTATTTCGCTTCAAAATACATTATGTATTGATACGAAATGAGTATGGTTCTTTATTTGATAATGTGCGTATGTTATTATTCAAATCTCCATATGCGGTTATATTTACTTAATGTACAAAAACCTTCAAGTCTTTTTCTAAGGGTCCTACGGTCTTTTCATGTTCATAATGAAAAATAGAAGCCAACCCACCAGCTTTTCAAAGTCTCCAGCATCAAGTGCTTTCATAATATGCCGTGCTAACTCGGTGAAGTTGGCACCGCACAAAGATCTGGCAAGCTGTGTCACATTAACAACAGGATCAAAGTTAAATACATTTGTCAGTTCGTCAGCATTGCAGGTGAAAGACTCCCATTCGGTTGACAGCATAAGTTCTGTAATCTAGAATTGAAAACAAGAATGACAATTTAAAGTCAAATCGTATGTAATCGCATCGTATGCCACTTCAGAATAAATGGATTGAAGATAAAGACATTGAAGTAGAACACAACTAAACGTCAGTAGATGTAGATGTCAGACATATTACATATTCACCACCGACATATGCATATATAATCCTTAGACTCTCCTCTCTTTCAGTGTCTTCCTACAAGCTTAAATTCTTTATTAACATCTTAGTTTACTTTGTGAAAACGGAACATTTATCAACAATAATTGCTAAAGAAGTAAGCAACGTTTGATATGTGACCAATTAAGTAATTTCAACCCCCCTTCAAAAAAAAAGATGACAAAACGGTTTCGTAGGGCCAATTTTTATTTAGTGTTACCTACCCTTTCGAAGTTAATAGTTGAACCAAGTAATGTTTCAACCACATTCGTTGGGACATTCAGGGAATCCTCAATCGTAGACAGGAATTCAGTCTGATTAGCCAGTAGATCACCGAGTGTCACAAAATCACCACCTATGCACAACAAAAAATACCATCAAATAAGAGTGTACATTGACTGAATGTGAACTTATTACCCGACATTGACCCTTGCCCATTATATCCATTCTCGCAAACCACAGCTGTTATTTCTTCTGCGACACTACGAAATAGCCTCTTGGCGAAGCACCGTCCAAGACGGTGCCGTAAAAGAGGGTGTGGTTTACGACGATGAGTCTATCACACTATAATAATACAACAGTTTGGCGTTGCAGGTTTGAAACTACTGTTACAATTATATCAATTAGTTTAAATATTTTAAATTCTTAATGGATATATATCAACCTGGAAGATAAATAAAGAGCAAGTCTATCCTACTACTGATGACGAAAGATCCTGTCAAATTATGTTCTTTTTACTACATCATTTTTATATAGAAAAATAAATATGACACAATTTCATCATTCGTGAAAACCACGAACAGTTTACAAAGTCCGTACAGATATGGTATGATAAAACATTCAGTCAAAACATCACATTTAAAACCTAACAAAAACTTCTGGAATCTTTGAATATAAACGATTTATTTTAGTTGGACATCTTTCGGACGTATATGAGTCCACCCGTATATATTACAATAGTCTGAGTTGTAGACTTACCCTCAGATAACTCCACTATTTTAACTACAAATGTTAAAATATCATTAATGGCATTCATTGACTCTTGAACCTGACGCCACATCGCTGAAGGATTTTCCAATGCTTCCACTTGCTCGTATACGTCAACCCACGTTTTCGTAAGGCTGTGTATGTAAACGAAACCAGTCAAGAGACATTAAGGTATAAAAAAACTAAAATTGTGTACTGCTGCACATGATTATCGCAACGCATCTATTGTCAGTGACATGACAGCAGAAAGTTTCATTCTTCATTCGATTTCATAATCATATCCAAAGTCCTCGAAGGTCTGTCTCTTTTACACATTATTCTCTTTATTTAGCTTTTGTATAGTGAACATTTGAATAGTTATGGTTAGATAATTGTCGAATAAATTTAAGTTTAACTACTGTAATTACAACTTTAGGATAGAATATGACGGTATAGCATATCGAATTACCTCAGCAACTTTCATATTAGACAAAGCATTGGCGCGACTATACTATTAACTGGTATAGACCATCTTTGCTGTATTTTCTATTCATCGCCTTGATATTTCGTCTGATAGATAAGAAATCGTATTCTATTAATATGTTCATAGACACTTACACAGTTAAGTAATTTTCACCATCAAGGAACATCTGCACAACGTTACGCAAAACAGCTGTTGCGTCTAAGGCTTCCATATCCTTGGATAATAACCCTTCAATAGTAACATTCTGGTTTCCCAAAATGTCGAACACCATCTCAAACATATCCATAAAACTGTAAAATAACAGCATGCAATGTGCTCAAGGTTATATTATGTATGAACATTTCCTCTCGATAAGAATAATAAGACCAATGTCACCATGTCATTATAATGTATCAACTTTTCACCAATCTAAACATACAAAGTGACAACTTTGTAGTGAGAAGTAAGATATTGGCATTTAGGTTAATGTGATTTCTGACAACAAGTCAGAAACGGAGTCATGTTTAATAGATACACCACATGCATTTGTTACAGTAAAGTCTCATAGGCTAATTAACATATTAACTTACAGTGGTATTTGCTCTTCTCCGTTTGCGCTTAGGATTCCTTCAATTTGACCCATCAATGCTGTTATGTTCAAGGCATTCAATGCTTCGAAATCCACGTCGCCAATTGGTGTCACTGCCGATCTCACCATCTCAAATAGCATATCAATTGTTTGTGATATCAGGTTATTTGCATCACTTTCAATCTAGAAAATGATCAAAAACAATAAATGGAATTGCTACTCGATAGCAAGTTATAAATGATAACTTTGCCTTTATTATTATTCATGTATTAGTCTTCAAAGGATACATAATTTACAGCTAATGCTTTACATTTGGCATTCTTGTCAGTTAGGGTGTTACCCTGCTATACCTAACAAAATATTCATTATTTCGCTTCAAAATACATTGTGTATTGATACGAAATGAGTATAGTTCTTTATTTGATAATGTGCGTATGATATTATTCAAATCTCCATATGCGGTTATATTTACTTAATGTACAAAAACCTTTACTTCAAGTCTTTTTCTAAGGGTCCTACAGTCTTTTCATGTTCATAAAGAAATGAAAAAAAAGAAGCCAACCCACCAGCTTTTCAAAGTCTCCAGCACCAAGTGCTTTCATAATATGCCCTGCTAACTCGGTGAAGTTGGCACCGCACAAAGATCTGGCAAGCTGTGTCACATTAACAACAGGATCAAAGTTAAATACATTTGTCAGTTCTTCAGCATTGCAGGTGAAAGATTCCCATTCGGTTGGAAACATAAGTTCTGTAATCTAGAATTGAAAACAAGAATGACAATTTAAAGTCAAATGTTATGTATAGGGTGCCACTTCAGAATAAATGGGTCGAAGGTAAAAGCATGGAAGTTGTACACAACTAAACGTCGAAAGATGGGAGGTCAGACATATTACATAATTATTCATCAACGACATATGCATACATAATCCTTAGACTCTCACCTCTTTCAGTGTCTTCCTACAAGCTTAAGTTTTTTTTATTAACATCATAGTTTACTTTGTGAAAACGGAACATGTATCAACAATAAATGCTAAAGAAGTAAGCAACGTTTGATATGTGGCCAATTTTACAACTAGAAAAACTGATGACAAAAAACGGTTTCGTAGGGAAACCTTTTATTTAGTGTTACCTACCCTTTCAAAGTTAATAGTTGAACCAAGTAATGTTTCAACCACATTCATTGGGACATTCAGGGAATCCTCAATCGTAGACAGGAATTCAGTCTGATTAGCCAGTAGATCACCGAGTGTCACAAAATCACCACCTATGCACAACAAAAAATACCATCAAATAAGAGTGTACATTGACTAAATGTAAACTTATTACACGACATTGACCATTGCCCAGTATATCCATTCTCGCAAACCACAGCTGTTATTTCTTTTGCTACACTGCGAAATGGCCTGTTGGCGAAGCAACGTCTTCGACGGTGCCGTAAAAGAGGCTGTGGCATGGACATTGCCGTAAAATAGGCTTTTGTTTACGACTATGAGTCTATCACACTATAATAATATGATATTTTGGCGTTGTTGGTTTGAAACTGCTGTTAAAATTGTATCAATTAGTTTATATATTTTAAATTCTGAATGGCTATGTATCAACCTGGAAGATAAATAAAGAGCAAGTCTATCCTACTACTGCTGACGAAAGATCATTTCAAATTATGTTCTTTTTACTAAATCATTTTATATAGAAATATAAATGTGAGACAATTTCGTCATTCGTGAAAACCACGAACAGTTTACAAAGTCCGTACAGATATGGTATGATAAAACATTCAGTCGAAACATCACATTTTAAATACTACGTAACAAAAAATTCTGGAATCTTTGAATATAAATGATTTAGTTGGACATCTTTCGGAAGTATATGAGTCCACCCGTATATATTACAATAGTCTGAGTTGTAGACTTACCCTCAGATAACTCCACTATTTTAACTACAAGTGTTAAAATATCATTAATGGCATTCATTGACTCTTGAACCTGACGCCACATCGCTGGAGGATTTTCCAATGATTCAACTTGCTCGTATACGTCAACCCACGTTTTCGTAAGGCTGTGTATGTAAACGAAACCAGTCAAGAGAGATTGAGTTAGAAAAACAACAACTGTGTACTGCTGCACATTATTATCGCAAGGCATCTATTGTCAGTGACATGGCAGTTGAAAGTTTCATTATTCATTCGATTTGATAATCATATGCAAAGTCCGCGAAGGTCTGTTTTACATATTTTTCTGTTTATTTACCTTTTGTATAATGTGTTTTTGAATAGTTTTGGTTAGATAAATTTAATTTTAACTACTGTAATTACAACTTCAGGATATGATGGTATATTATATCGAATTACCTCAGCAACGTTCATATTAGACAAAGTATTGGCGTGACTATACTATTAACTGGTACAGACCGTCTTTGCTGTATTTTCTATTTCATCGCCTTAATATTTCGTCTTATAGATAAGAAATCGTATTCAGTTAATATGTTCATAGACACTTACACAGATAAGTAGTTATCGCCATCAAGGAACATCTGCACAACGTTACTCAAAACAGCTGTTATGTCTAAGGGTTCCATATCCCTGGATAATAAGTCTTCAATAGTAACATTCTGTTTTTCCAAAATGTCAAACACCATCTCAAACATATCCATAAAACTGTAAAATAAGAACATGTAATGTGGCTCACGATTATCTTACCTCCATGTTGTTCTAGAATGTTTATACTTAACACACTGATTCTACTAAATGTCATGACTGTATTATCTAGACCGTTTGCAATATATGTAAAATAACACTCTAAATTCTGAAGGTATGCCTATCAAATTACTTATTGTATTACACAATCGAAAAATATAGCAATAGACTATTTTTTCTTACCTGTCTGCATCAGATAATGTAATATTCTGCTGGAATAATCCAAGAAGGGAAAGCCAGTTCTTTGGAAAGTTGGCATTTTCCATTAAGAAGTCTTCCCACACTGAGATCGGAAACATTTGCATGGTTTCGTTAGAAATACTGAAGTCCATAAGTTTCTCCTGGAATTCCATGATCTTGGAAATAGCTGCTGTCCAGTCAATCATAGGGATGTTTCCGTCGTCATTGGGCATTAGCTACGAATGATAAAGAAATACAGAGTTTTATACAATACAACCATCTCACACTTTTATGCTGAACTATAATGTCGTATGAACTCCCATATTATAATAATCAAACGTTAAGTGCAATCTTACCATCATGAACAACCTGTCCATCTGGAACTCCTTGCGCAACTGTTCAGCAAGTTTTGTGAAGTTTGCACCACACAAGTTATTCACGATCTCAGTAATGTTGACTGTAGAAGTAAATCCAAACACTTCCTCGAGTTCGTTTCCGTTACACACAAGTGAGTCCCATTTCATTGGGTCCATGAGTTGCAAGACCTACACAAAGATAAGATAGAAGATGTGTTATTTTCTCAAGGAATATTGTAAACACTTGGGAGGAAGTCTTGTCCATTTGCCATTTGTTATCTAGTTCATTGGAGACCGTAGACGAGGTATACTGTATCTGTAAACTACTTCAAAGTGCAACCAGTTGCGTATAACAAATGTGCATGTTTATAAATTCTCGTATCTAACGTACCTTCTCTGGTTTGAGCGTTGCAGACAAAAGATCGTTGGCTATATCAGGTGAGACACTTAGTGTATTCTGTATGAGTTGCATCAATTCTGTCTGGTTACCCAACAGATTAGCAAACGCCATGTCACCAGCTGGAGGAGCAACGAAATATATAGTTTTGTTAACAACACTAATAACATTAATAACATTAATAACATTCATTTATATTGTGCTCAAACATGTACTGTAAACGTCCCACGATCGTGTAAGACAATACAAGACATATAGTTATGTTTTGATATATTTTCAAAAATGACTGTTCGAGCTATCAGTCTATCTGTCTGTCCTTTCTGCCGTCCTTCCTCTCGGCTTGACACCGGGACATTATTTAGGCAATAAATCAATTTAAACTGTCCAACATCTTTTGGTAAGGGGTACACAATACAGACAATATATCTTCCATTATACCTACCATTTATGATATGAAGACCCTTCTCGGTGAAATCCATGATGTAATTGATAATGTGTAAGTAACGGTGCACATCTCTCCACATCGTATTATTCTCAAGATCCATGTTTATCTCATTCAGAGCATTGCCAATCCTGAAAAGAAAAATGGCGGGTGTCAAAGTTGTCGACAATAGACACATATGGTCGAATACCTAAAAAGTATACACACACTTTTCAATGAATATTATGTATGAAAAATTCATCTCGACAACAATATTAAGATTAATGTTCACATTCCACCTGCTAGACTGTATTCTTAATTTAGTTATGACTTATAATGTATTTTGTTACCCAAACACATATCATTAATTTTACTTACATGTGTAACTGATCCTGTTCACTTGCAACGATGATGTTTATTAAGTTATTCATCAGTGTAGTTGTATTCAAGGGAAGCATGTCCCCAAGTATTGTGTTATCAAGTGGAAAGTCCATCGAACGTACCATCTCAAATAGCATATCTACCACAGGCCCAACACTAAAACAATTGAACGAAATGGTTAAACATCATGTAATTTTTATGTCATAATATAAAAATATTAACAATTAATCAAAACCTGTACTGTAGCAATGCATGCCATATACTCCCGATTTGTTATACGAAACAAAGCTGTTTTTCATTCCCCTCCATATGTGCCTGTATATTTTTTAGTAAATGAATACACAAATTCAAGTATTCTCCATAATTACGTCTTATCATATAAACTATTTGAAACAACCAATATGTAAATTAAGTACGTAGATACAGACTTTGAGTACATACAGTAGAGCATTGTAAATCTAATGTTAGGACAAACAATTTGAAAGGTTTGTTACCTGGCAATGTCTTGTAAACTAGCCTCGTTATCTAGGAGGTTATCAAATATTTGCAAGAATTGCGACACGTTGCTTTGTCCCATTAAGAGATCTCCCCACTCGGCGATAGGATACATTGACATGGACGGGTTGGATGTCAGAAATTCTTGGAATACGTTCAACGTATTTGCCATTTTCATTATTGTCTCTTTCCAATCCAAGGACGGCAAACTGTCAGTCATATTAGGTGCAAGCTACAAAGCAAATCAAAACAAATATGATGAAATATTTATTCTGCGTTATTTCCTATTACATAGAGTACTTACTTGTATTGGAGAATGTTTAACATTTATTGACAAATCCATTTTACTACGATTACATATCATGAATGGCCGGAACTATTTAGTTTGTTAACTATTATGTAACTATCCGTCCAACAAAATAAGTAATAAGCACTGTTTTGAAAACCTTCTCAACTTTGATCAGTAAATTTATGCTTATATGTTTCTATGTTACTGAACAGACTAATCTAACATATTGAGAATAGAATAATTTAAGGTTAATTCATGATAACACAATATATACTGACAAGTAGTTAACGTCCACTTACCAATTGTAAGACATTTCCTGCATCGAATTCCCTCACCAGTGTGTTGGCTAACTGTGTGAAGTTAGCGCCACATAGAGAATCTATTATATATGTAACATTGACCGTAGACCCAAAATCAAAGACTTCTGATAGTTTTTCCCCATCGCATACAAACGAGTCCCATGTGGTTGGATCCATCAATTCAAAGAGCTGAAAAATGAATACAGTTGATCATAGTAATCAGGCTATATTGACCATAGAATTAGATTTCTTTCTCAACGTAACTTGAGCTGATGTTTACAGGATGTGCTCACTGGTGTTATTCAAGAAACTTTGCAAACAAAAGGTCGGGTGTATTATATATGTTGTACGTTAGGTAAGTAGCACAAGTTTTCACATTGTTGACAACACCCATGTTGCGTTATGCCTTTTAACTCATGATAGTAGCACGTGTGTTTTGATTAAATATAAACACCAAAGTGACAATCAAAATGATATGTTCACCTTATCCATGTTGAATGAAGCGCCGAGCAATTGTTCAGCAACGACTGGGGACACATTCAATGTTTCCTGTATCAGGCGAAGGAAATCTTCCTGATTGGCGAGTAAGCCTCCTAATGTCAAATCACCGTCTGTAAATAAAAATATCCTAAAGTTAGATAACTTAGTTTATTAGAAACTATATCATTGAATGAGAAGTGAGAACTGAGAACTGAACCTGTAAACGGAAGAAATTATTTTCCCATAAAAGGTATTCATCAGTGTATTACTTAACTTCGTCTTTAATAAAGTGTTCAATGATCGCAATGTATCGTTAATTTTTATATTTGCTAGCATGCTGTAACAATAAAATATATACCTTTCATGGCGTTTAGTCCTTTCTCAGTGAATTCTAAGATGTAGGTTGTGAGATGCATGTAACGTTGTATCTCCTGCCACATGGGAAGGGCTTTGAAATCATCATTCAATCCATTTAATAGATCTCCAATCCTATGAAGGAAAAGTATTTTGCAGTTGTAGACATTAGTATTATTAAAATTATAAGTACAATTGTGTTACCAAAAATAGTTTGCTTGAATAACAAAATTGTTGGCACTAAAAATAAGGAGTAGAAATATTCCACCTAATATATTTGTTTGACAGACTATCCTAAAGAAATTACTGTACAGTGTATTGTTGAATGATTTAATGTATAAATTAAGTGTCATGAAGTTTGTTATCTTTTCACAAATAAACAATTTGAAACAGCCAATCTGCATAGAATACAGACAATATTC
Organism: Glandiceps talaboti; assembly: GCF_964340395.1. Classification (NCBI taxonomy): domain Eukaryota; kingdom Metazoa; phylum Hemichordata; class Enteropneusta; family Spengelidae; genus Glandiceps; species Glandiceps talaboti. Next base: position 8,134,019 of record NC_135562.1, read on the forward strand.
CCAACTTGGTGAAAAAAACTAGTTGAAAAAATAACTCTATACTGGAACCATACATGCTCGCTTAGTTATACTTTGAAACAAACTTACATAAGTGGTATATCATCCTCAGAAGCTGACATTAGTTCTTCCAACTGACTCCAGAGGGCATCGATATCAATAGCCTCTCTACTACCAGGTTCTATGTTAGGTATGGTAATATTTTGTTCTTTCAAAATACCGAATACCATATCAAACATAGACATGAAACTGGAATAAAGAAATAAGATATTCATGAAAGCTCTCAAGTTTGGATTGACATTCACTTGTTTCCATTTCATAGATGATATGGGTTTTAAACTGAGTATTTATTCAGATTTATAGTAATTCACCATTGTATTATTTTACTGCAGTGTAAACGAATGTCATTATTTTAATTATCACATTTTGTTGCTATATAAATTGTCTAGAACAATAAAAACAGTTTGCCTTAAATAGGACAACTTTCACTCACCTGTCCACATCAGATATTGTTATATTCTGCTCAAACATTCTGAGGAGAGAGAACCAAGTTCCTGAAAAGTTTCCTTGTTCCATCAGGAAGTCTTCCCACATTTCGAGGGCGCCCTGTGCCATAGTCATGGGGTAATTGAATTGTTGCATCAGATTTTCCTGGAATTCCATAATTCTCTGAGCGGCAGCTGTCCAGTCTAGAACTGGAAGGTGGTCGTTGGACATAACCTAGTAACGAGAAAAAAGAACAAATATGTGAGAAATAAGAATATATCTAAAGTTATTTTGTGTATGCTTTCTAATTATACTGTAAAAATGGATATTAATATTCCTTTCTGCAAGCCACTCTTCAGGTTGCTTGCAAAAATGGAGGAATATGTCGTATGGAGTACAAGACCAAGACAATCAACAAAGAATTTGAGATTCGAGAATTTGGGAGTAGAAATACTCATTCAACCCCATGCGTAGGTCTAAGACTAGCTGTTTACATACACATTGTATGTGTGTATATTTGACTATACCATGCAGTGGTTCTATTTCAAAATGAAATATTTTCTACTTCACGAATTTTAGAATACCACTCGCCTGATGAAATTGTCGATTTGAATAATCAAATGGGCCAATAGCATGAGCATGACTATCTTAATATTTAACAGTATTGCGTAGACAAATCTCCGAAGTTTTACTAAATCAGTGCAGAGAACGTATTTGTTTTCTTACCAACATGAGAATTTTGTTCACTCCAGTCTCCTCGCCCAATTGGTAAGCCAGTGCAGTAAAGTTCGCGCCACATAGGTCGTTTACAAGTCCAGTAATATTAACAGAAGGGTCGAATGTAAAGAATTCTGTCAATATATCTCCGTCACATGCAAGGGATTCCCACTTCTTTGGGTCCATCAGTTCTAAGAACTGTAAATACAAAACATTGAAAATCTCTTATTTCCACAATAAGATATTTCCACAATATTTTCGAAACTGAAAGGGTATTCTTTGGATTTGGTATTGAGAAACAGTTGCATACATTCATGTTTGTTTGTTTGTTTGTTTTCTTTTTGCTTGTATGTTTGTTCTTTAAAGACAAATATCAAATTGCCATATTCAAAACGGTCACTGGTGACGTCTTTACGCCTTGAACCACGTTATAATCATTATCGATTGCATACATACAACCAACATACCTTCTCTGGGTTTAACGTAGCTGATAGGAGTTCATTGGCTACATCAGGTGTCACACTAAGTGTCTCTTGTATGAGTTGGAGAAACTTAGTCTGGTTCATTAACAATTTATCGAGTGTCAGGTCACCATCTGAAACAAGTAATAGGATATTAATTTCGGATATTCACTTCGTAAATCGAGTGAAGTTGTTAACAAAATAAAATATAGGAGTATCCATAAGCAAAATAACTTAAACAATTGAAAATGCTTGAAGAATCAAGGTGTTTACGAACTAATTTACTTCAAGCTTAGCATCTATTTTGACACGTACCACTCATAGTCTGTAGACCCTTCTCTGTTATGTCCATAACGTTGTTCAACACGTACATGTACCGTTGGACTTCTCTCCATATGGTCACATTTTCAAGCTCTTCATTTAAGGCATTCAATGAATTTGTAATCCTGAAATAAAAAGGTATATTGACATTACATTAAAAGGGAACCATTGGACACACTGGAATCAGATTTCCTGCACGTAAGTTCACAGACAGACAGACAGACAGACAGACAGACAGGCAGGCAGGCATCCAATCGTCCATCATCCATTCATCCATCCTTCCATCCATCCATCCATCCATCCATCCACACACACACACACACACACACACACACACACACAAATATATATATATATATATTAAGTAACATCCATTGCATTATTCACTCACATTAATAACTGGTTTTGTTCTTCTCCAATCAGCATGTGTTCCAAGCTCATGAAGAATGCAGTAATATTCCACGGCTCCATGTCAGACAGCTTTTCATTCCCAAGGGTAACATATTTTACACGCCTGGCAAGGTCATCAATTTTTTGTTGAAGATTCATTGACTTGGCATAATATGCCATAATCGATTCTCCTACATCAACACCACTGAAGTCCACTAGGTTTTCTGTGTACATGGTAAGCTGTAGAAAGAAAGATCATCGAAAGCATGAAAAATATTTCTAAATATAAACACAGTCCCTAGAGGAACTTTGCGTTAATACTGTAATGTTTGAGAATATTGGATGGGAGGGATATGATTCGGGAAGAATTTGAATATTTAAGTAATGAGCTGGTGCTTAGAAAAAGCATCTTGTTGTTTTGGGGTTTTATTGTTTTTGGGGTTGTTTTGTTTGTTCTTTTGGGAGTGAGTCAGAGAGACACCTTACCTCTGTGACGAGTTTGGCGATATCCATATCTTTGAAGAGATCCATGAACAGGGCTGTCTCGTTTATGCATAGAAGGTGCATAATACGAGTATTTTCCTTGATAGATTCAGGCAATATGATATATTTATGCAATTCCTCGGGATCACAAAGTATCCGTTGCAATTCTTCTGTCGGAAGCATAAATAGTTCTGGGATCTTTTGAAAAAATATGTGAAACAGACATTAATGGAGTGTTATAAATTGTATACATGCCACTTACTATACTTGTTACAAAGTGTATAACAAATTTACAGTTGTTGTATGAAGACCTTAATGCTTTTGAAACCTAGCGTAAATTGGAGACGCATTTATCCCATTTTGAGTATGAATATTTAAATAAACAAATGAAAGGAAAATTCCATTCACGTGAAGAATCTGATTAGTAGTCATAATGCTTATTTTACTTACTTTCTCTGGTCGTAGTTGGCTACCCAATAAAAGATCAGTCATTGCTTCTCCCAGCGCAGTACTATCTTGTAAGTAACCTTGTATAATAGTAGAGTTTTTGAAAAGATCGGCCAGATTTATTCCACCGTAGGAATTAACTGAAAGTGAAAGAATGTAATACAGGGATATTGAAAATCAGTCGATGAAGACATGACACTTTTTAATTGGTCCAACAAAATTGGCAACTTTAGTACAGTACATGATAAAACTTTAAGTTGTGATACACCATCGAAGAATTCGAAAAAAAATATACGGGCTGGTGCGCTCCTCCAAGAGCCCTGTGGAGAACCCGTCAAGTGCAATAACCGCATGTTACTAATCACAGAAACTTCCAAGTTAGAATCAAAAGCGTACTACCTTTAAAAAAGTCAATTTAGATCAATGACATATCGAAATCGGAATTTTATTTGGACTACCGAAAGCAAGGTATTACTGTACAAATACAATTAGCATTTACCTCTCAAATCATCCACTTTGTTGGTGACAAACTTCATGACACTGTCAGCAACGTGCAAGTATTGAAGTAAATCCACTGGCGTGGTGTCATTTGAGGCAAAGAACAAGTCGAGATAATCAAGCATAGACAAACTGAAAATAAAGAGACAAAATATACATTTTCATGTCTTTCATTTCAAAGTCACTATTGGATATTTAGAGCATCGATTTAAAGTTACATTAATTCTTATGAAATGAGTGAATAACCCTAAAGCTATCTTATTTACTAAATGCTATAGTGATGGTGGTTGGTACAAAACAAAGACAGCAGCTAGCACCAACATCAAATAACTTATATAACCATTCAAAGTGAAACTGTTATTTGTAACTCCGGAAGACTTACTGATGTAACTGATGTTGATTATTTTAAGTATGTCACCCTAGTAGATATAATTTCGAAAAATAACTAGCTGCCGTTACGGCCTTCAACAATACCAGTCAATCTTGAACAACATAGTTCATGACAAAAAGATTCTGAAATGTATATACCTTGTTGTCGTGGCATCTTCTACAAATGCTTCTGAATTGAAGGAAGATAGGACAACTTCCAAAAACTGAAAGTTTTCTTGAATCCATTGTTCGTTCAAATAGAACTCTGGTTGCTGGGCTACCGTCTTCTCGATGTTCTGTGTCAACGTGATGAGATTCATAAACAGCACAGTCCAGTTGAATGGCATCTGTTCACCTGTGTTATCCAGCTATAGAATTAAAACATATAATCATTGTACAAATGTTTCGCGGTTAACGATCACTGGCAATTCTGACAGGTTAAACGTTGTTCACAAAGAGAGATTTCAGTCTGGCATCGTTCAACTGAACAAACGAATGATGTGTGAACTTCACATGGTGGTTAAGGTAGCCACTGTGAAGTTATAATCTTCAAGGTGGTGTAATATTTTATATATGTTTGGCAGCTTTAATTTTGTAATAAAAAGGCCAAAATCTTGTAGTGGTTCTCAGTGTGACTCTTTTCAGACATTACACATTAACGACCAGGGTTTCAATACCAGGTTTTCGCATCAGTGTTATTTTATCAATGACGTTATAAGGATTATATGGGACCACAACTATAATTTACACCTAATCCTAATATCCGAACTGGGAATGAAAGACATTACATGATCCTAGAGTACTTACAAGTTGCATTAGTTGCTGGACCTGTAGTTCATCGGCAAGTTCGTTCATCCACGCAGTTTCGTTGATTGAACATACAACATCTTGGACATAAGTCGAATTAACAGTATCGGGGATATCGAACAGGTTGCTAATCACTGTGTCGTCACTGCAGAGAGTTTGGAGCAAATCTCCAGCCATGTATAACCTGGTAAACTGTACAAGACAAGTAAACGAAGCTTCAATATACAAGTACAAGTAATGCATGAGTAGGCACTGTTGACCACACACTGATATGACGCATAATTTGTTATCCATCACTTGATTTTAATATGTCGTATGGTATGCTTCTCAGTGAGTTATGGAAGTATAAAGGGATATTTTGTTTTTATAGGTATATGCTAGTGTTAATACTTATCCAGCACTTTGAGCACATTGTGGGAAGTGTCCTATAAAAAACTAACGTTATCATACTATTGATAATTAATCCTCATACCTCTGAAGGATTCACAGACGACTGAAGTATTGCTTCAATCAGATCTGTTGGCACATTCAGACTGTTCTCTAAATATTCGGCAATACTTTCTGGGAAGATGTCTGCAAATGTTAGAGTAGATCCTGTAAAAGAAAAAAAAAATGGAATTTGGTATTATTGATAATCCCATTGATACAAGTGCCCTTATCAGAAGTGGACAAATTTCATCGGAAGTGAACAAATTGACAGGTTTGAATACTTATTCAGGCCACTTTTTCAAACTAATTTGACATATTTTGGAGGAAGGATAAAGTGTAATGACAATGTTTGTTATATAAAACTGTATTAAGTATGTTACTTACCTGGTGTTTCAGCGAGCTTTTTGTTCATATATTCAGCTAACCAGTTGAAGGTTACCAGCATTGGTCTTAAATCTTTCCAAATGTCTGAACTGTTCAGCATTTCTGCATTATCATCTAGAAGTTTAGCAGCCCTGTGAAGTCGGAACACAATTATTTACACATTTATAAAGCAATATGACCAATAATTAAATATTCTTGGCAAATGCAATATTACTCTAGTAAGCAGTATGTGACATGACTTGAACGCCACCACGGTCATAGTTTGCCAATGTTGACACAAATGACTTTTTATGGAGAGCAAATAGTATCATCATGTACAAATTAACTTACATGTAATAGTTCATTACAGTGTCATTACTCATCAATCTACTGCTGAACTGACTTAATACATTAGTAATCGCCGTCATCGTAGAATCGATCCATGCAGGGTCTTCAAAAACCACTGGGGGTGACTCAATCAGACCTTCGATGGCATACCCTAAGTTGAGAGTATTGATGTAATACTCTGTCCAGTTAAATGACTCGACTGGAGACTGGAAGATCGTCAGTATCTGTGAAGAAATCAAAACAAACATTTCAATCATATATACATTGATTAATGGGTACAAAGCTTCGATAACGACATTTGCTTATGATGTATATCTCTAAATTCCAAGGTTAAGACATTAGTGTTTCCATTGATGACAAATACCATATAACATGCTACTATCCAATAGCCAAAGCTAAACACGCTCCATTAAAACCGTTCCTAAACTTAAAATACAAATAGAATGCTATATTTGTAATGGTTATAGAAATGAAAAATTGTATCTTTATTTTTCAATAACTTCAATTTAAGATCTGACAAATCATTAAAATCAACTGCGTCTGCAAGCAATCCTGATTTAACGAAGTGAAAGTTTCTGTGTGTTTCTTTACTACAAAAAAGTTTGATATGAAACGAATGTATCGTACAGGCACAGCCCCTTCTCATTACAGATGTTGCATACAGTTATTAATCCTATACAGACACCAGGTAAGTTACCTCATTCATAAGTTTCTCAACCGGGAAAACTTCCCCGAGTTCCATCAGACCAACAGTGTAATTTATGTTGCACATAAACTCTTCTACAGCTGTGATGTTGAGGTCTGAGTCTTCTGGTACGGTGAAAAACGATTGGAATGTCCCTTGCTTACATATAGTCACGAATGGATCAGGTATAAACAGCAGGCTCACCAGCTGAAATTGTATCATGAGCATGTATTGTAAGTCTTTGAGTCTTATCCGAGTATTTTGCTACAATGATAAGTATATGTGATGTGGTGTGTTGTGGTGTGTTGTGGTGTGGTGTGGTGTGACGTGACGTGACGTGACGTGACGTGACATGACATGACATGACATGACATGACGTGAGTTAAAGTGGCGTGATGTGACATTTGATATACATCCCTTCTTTACAAAGAACGAGGAGTTGAAATAAATAAGTCATTCATTTCATGATGTACATACTTACAGGGTGCAACGGCCAACATAGGCTGAGATAAATTTAGAGAAAAATCTATCCCAAGAAATCATAAATTAGTATATGTCAGAGACAGAGAGTGCCATGTTTGGCGTATTTCTCAAAAAACCTCTCATACATCCAGGATTTATTGGGAAACCTTACCTTATCTGGATAGACCAACAGATTGAGGTAAGACTCCATCAGATCAGGAGCAATATCATTAGCTCTAAGGATTTTCATGATCTCCTCACTATTGCCAAACAGTTCTGTCATCTTTGGAAAATTGGTTATAACACCTATAATAAAGATATCGAAGTGAAACTTTTATTGTATGAAACAAATCACTTTGCAGTATTGATTTGATTTTCTTGAAGTCTACAGAGGCTACGTAACCGTATATGCGTATATGATCAAAGTCATGATACAATTGCATGTGGTGCAGAATCTAAAACCTCAACGGATATGTGACCTCATATGGGTATAATAATTTGCATATGGTGTTTTTAATTGTTACAAAGGAAGAAACAGTTTATATGGTTATAATAGCATATTTACATATGGTATTGGTGATACAACCCCTACATAAAAACATAACAATACAAATGAATATTTCACGAAATACAAATATATGTAAACACATACAGGTCACGAAGTAATCCTAGTAGACAAAACCTAAGAGAACAATCTGTATGACTTTTAACAAACAATTGTTGCTAAAATGTCTTAGACTTTAACGATATGCAAATAAGATAATCAACTTACCAATTCCATTTCCAAGACCACTGTTCAAAACTTTAACAATGTGGTTATTGATTTTCATAATCCTGACCACATCCTGCCACCATGTCATATTATTCAGCAACTGTTCCAGCATTAACGTTTGTTGAGGAATACTGGGGGGAAAATCATTTAATGTTATTAATACCAGATATATACTATTAAACTTAGTTGAAGAACTGTATTTTTGCAACTTCACTGGTATGCTTTAATTGTATATATTCTAGTCCTTCTCAAATTGTTAGATATAGTATTGCTCGGGCAATGTTCTTTAATCTCATTAGGTATTCACAAGTATTTATTCCTAACAATACCCTGCAATTCCAAGTCATCGACCAAAGGCTATGATACCTTGAGACTGCTTCGAATCATCCGATGTGATGGGGACAGTTACCCTTTTCAAAAATATTAGGACATCTTGCCGAGACAGTTTTGTGTGGACGAGAGTTGGCATTGAATTGAATACTGAAAACACTTAATGGCACTGTGAAACTGGCAAAAGCTTATACCAATTTACTGTAGTATTGCTGAAAATGTAAGCCAGTAGCATATATACCTATCTAAATCCGGCAATGTCATCCGCTCGAGGACTGTCTGTAATTTCTGCTGAAACATTGTGCCATCAAAGAAATACTCTGGTAGAGTTGGATAGATTGGACCACTGAAATCCATCAGGCGTTCAATAAGTCCAATGTATTCTTCGACATTCCTAATATAGTCGCCCCAACTGAAGTCAATTGGTTCAGAATTGTTATCTGGGGGATTCATGTACTGGAACAGAAAAATAGATACAGTAATGTAATCTCTAATGTTATTATGTTTGCTTCCATAACTTGATCATACTTTGTGAATATATTTTTTACAATACCATCAAAATATCTATGAGTCAAACTTTTAGAAGTGGAGAAAATGAACTGCTCGTCTTACCTGTTGTAGGAGGTGTGCCAAACCTCTGTCACGCAGTAGATCCATGATGAGAGTGTCATCCGTAGCAATACAGAAGACTTCGGACACACCCGTTACGTTGATTGTATCAGGAAAATCAAATGCATTTTGGAATGCTTCTTTGTCACATAGCTTATTGTTTGCATCCAATGCCCCTGTCAATACCAATTCAACCAACTGAAATAGAAACATAAAAACCTTTATTATGAAGATATCTTGTATTTCAATATCTTTAAATTTGATAAGTACAATCAAATATTATATTTCAGTGAGCAATGTATCACCTCTAAAACTGTCATTCCTTGGAGAAATAGGAAGGGAGAGAAAATGGGAATGAGAAACAACACAAAGCGACTTACTTTCTGTGGATCATTTATCATGAAAAGACTAGCTTCGATGACGTCAGGCAGGAATGTCAATGATGACCTGACGTAGTCTTGATACATAGTAGCATTCCTAAATAGCACGTCAAGGGTAAGTCCTTCATCTGTAGCAATACATCAAAGAAATGTTGATTTATTATCTGTTGTTTAGTGTTACTTGACCTAAGTATGTATTTGACATTTTATTGGTTCCAAGTGGAGTCGATAACTGTTCAATTGCTAATAGTCACTGTTCGAGATAAAGTTAAATTCAAAATGGAGAATGCTCTCTGTATCTAGATACATTGAAATTGTAATTCTGATGAAGTTTTGCTAACAGGAATGGCAAAAGTTAGACAGAAGTTTTGGAAACCTATTTGAGTGTTGATTTCTTGAAACTGACTAGTTTTCATTTGTGCGTTAGCAATTGTCATTGAAAGGCGTGTTTATCAATATTGGTATGTAGTATAAATCCTACGAGTACCAATGAAAAATGATAAAGAAAAAGAAATGTGATGATTTACATACCAAGAATCTGCTTCAGTTTAGTGTTTGTATACTCCATCATTGAATTAGAAAGATGGAATTGCCGTAGAAACATATTCCAAAACTCGTTATCACCAAGCATCAAGTTAACCGTGTCTAACATTGATGCTACAGTTGAGACGTAGCTGGAAGAAAATTTAAAAAAATGATCAGAACTATATGTGCTCAATATATTGAAAACACCTTCCTATACATGTTGTTAATCTATGAAGTGGAATGTAAATGGAAAGCCTAGCAGAACAGGTACGATCGTAATTTAACACTACTAAAAGTTAACGTTCCCGAAATAGTTTCTATTATTCTACTTATGATTGATGCTCAAATCATTTCATTTTTCATGGCATCTTATTAATTTCTTAAAGATAGTGAACGTGCTAATAAACTTACGTGTTGTCCGGTACTATATTCAATCGTCCCACGATATCTTCGATCATATTCATCCAAAACGTTTCATCCATCGTGAAGACATCCAATGCTGGCAAGTCAGGCAGTTTAATTGTTACATCTTGCAGTTGTCCAAGTCGCATTCCATATTCATTCAGTGTTTGGAAAAAGGCCATCCAATCAAGTGTGATGTTATCGGCGTCTCCATTGTAGAGATTTTCAAGCTAGTAAAAAATATATTAACTGGGTTTAGTATTTGCACTTTGCATAAGTATTATTTTGAACTATACAATTTTCAAAATAATGACTAAATTATTCTTTCAAAACAGTTGCCAAAACTGTATGACTTTTTGGCAACACTTTTTGTGATCTAGTTGCATCAAAATATAGTGACTTCAAGAGTTCTATAGTCTTACGAATTCCAATAATTGTATTTCTATACTCTGTCATTATAGTGAATGGTAACAAAAGTAAATATGTACGCAACGTTCACAGTTCACAGAGTAATCTCTATATGTAAGTGTACATGTCAATCTTTTTTTAATGAGGTGTTATCATTTGCAAACCAAACAAAAATCCAAAACTACAAACTGTACTCTCTTTTCAACCTATCATAAACTTATCTTTCAAGAAGAAAGGTCCTATGTGTGTTGTTTACTACTTGCTTCTAACATTATGTTAACCTACCTGTTGAGCAAGTTCATCAATATCTCTGTTCTGCATTAGACCAACCAACAGATCTTCTTGACTTGTCTGACAGAGAATTCTCTGTATGTCTGTGATGTTTACATTGTCTGATAAATCCAGTGTCTCCTTCAGTTTTACCGGATCACATAGTGTCTCGTTCCAATTGTCTTGCGATATTAACGCAGTCAACTGTTGAACAACATTTGGAAATTTAAAAACATGTTGTACTGAATGAGGAATGGTTTGTGTTATAGTATTGATGAAACTGCTAATCCGGATATTGTATGATAGCAACTTCGTATCACAAAGAACTCCATATTCAATACTAAAGAAATATTTAAGATCTAGAAAACATTCACCCTCAAGTACATATTAGAATATTGACCTTAGGTCATTGTGATGGCTAGTATAAGCATGAATGGCTGAAGTGAAACTATTCCATACCTTTTCTGGCTGTGTTGCGATAACAAGAGAAATCTCCATCAAATCTGGTAACAGGTTGGTAGTTTTGCCAATAAGTTCCATTATTGTTGAATTGTGTAGCAGTTCATCAAGTGTAAGACCATTTTCTGAAAGCCATAATGATATCATAGAAACATTAGGATTGTAACATCGTATTATCTGGTTTATTTATACAACCATAGTCTTTAAGAAATTTAAATATACATTTAACAATGCCAAGGAATTACTAGTAATGGTAAAACAAACTAAATCAAATTACTCCAAGGTTTTCTACGGAACACAAACTACTGATGATATATCATTAGTTGATAGCCAAATGTAATTTAAGTCTCCTATTTAAAATTACTGATACCACTCAAAATGAAAAGGATTGTGTTTCAGGCTTACCTATTATATCTTCCATTTTGTCATTGGTAAATTCATAAAGATAATACTGGGCCTTCAAATTCATCTTTATTTCATTCCAGGCTGTATTGTTTGCAAACATGGAATCAAATAGTTCAATGTTCTCAACTACTGGTGTCATCCAACTGTAAACAAACATAATTTGCAATGTAAAATTTATTTTCCATACAGTTCATTTTTGAAAGATTATACGATGATCTTCTACAGCTCTGTCGCTGTTACTTTTGAAAGCCCATATATGGTAAAGCAACTACGTCATTTCAAAATCTCACACAGAGACATTCATCTGTAAGGATCGTGTGATTAATATAATTGTATGCCACTTGCATCCCAATATTATAAAATTTATTCAAAATTGAAGGTACAATCACAAGATACATACCCGCCTTCTGGCAATAAATTCAACCTCTCCATAATGTCTTGGATCTTGTTACTCCAAAACATTTCATCCATTGCAAACAGATCAAGTGATGGAAAGACTGGGCCGGTAAAGTTCTGAAGTTGTCCAAGTCGCATTCCATAATCATTCATTGTTACAAAAAAGTCCATCCAATCGACCATGACTTCACTTGCATCTCCACTTAACAAGTCTTCAAGCTTGATTTTGGAAAACCAAAAATGTAGGTCGGTCATTTATCAAACTTTAAAAATATTCTTCAAAATTGATCGTCTTTATTTAGTTTTACTCTTATATTGAACCCCTCCCCACCTCCACCCCCATCGGCTTGACGTTCCTTTCACTTCCTTACAATCCTTGCTAATAATGTAGATATCAATAAAACCTACCTGTTGAGCAAGTTTAGCAATATCTCTGTTCGTCAGTAAATCAAGCAAAAGATCTTCCTGACTTGACTGGCAGAGAATTCTCTGAATATCTGTGATATTCACATTCTCTGACAAATCTAGTGCCTCATTTAGTTTCACCGGATCACATAGCGTCTCATTCCAATTTTCTTGAGACACGAGTGCAATCACCTGTGGAAAGAGAAGAGAGAAAAAAACATATTGGAATATAGTAATAATAATCTTAATACTCACTTATATTAACAGGATTAAATTCATTTCACAAATTGTACATTTTTTACGAATATGATATTTCTTCCTTACCTTATCAGGCTGTGTTGCAATACTCAATGACATTTCTAGTAAATCTGGTAAACGTTCAGAAGTTTTCCGAATGAGATCTAAGTATGTAGTTGAATTCTGTAACAGCACATCAAGTGTAAGTCCATTTTCTGTAAAGCAAATAACAAAGGTATATAAAATTAAGTGTTACAACGCATGTAGCGGCAACCTAAATTTACACACTGTACTTCCCTCGCTGTGATTGGCAAAGTTGTTTCTGACGTATAATAAAAAGTTAATGATATCCAAAACACTACAGACCCACATTCCTGTAGATTATAAAATGACACAGAAAATGTGAAAAAAACAAAGGACACCCACCAATTACATCTTCCAATTTATCATTCATATACTTGTAGATATAATATTGGATCTTCAAATTCATCTTTATGTCATTCCAAGCTGTATCATTTCCAAACATGGAGTCAAATAGTTGCATGTTCTGCACTACAGGGGTCAACCAACTGTAAAAGAAAAAAACAGTCTTCACATTTGCATAATAGTCCACATGTGGAACATGTTGCTACATAATTGAGCCAATGCTACCATTAAATTGCAATGTAAGGTATTAAAAAATAATACAATTTTCTCCAAGTTAACGTACGACATTTAATCACAGTTTCAACTTGTGTGTGATAATCTTATACCACGTATGTATGCTTAAGAATATATTCCAACATCAAGAAAATTTTAAGTCAAAACTTGATGTTTACAAAGGAAATGTGAAATCATATAAACATACCTGGTTTCTGGTGATAAATTCAACCTTCCTATGATTTCTTGGATTTTGTTACCCCAAAACATTTCATCCATTGCAAGCAAATCAAGTGATGGAAAGACTGGGCCGGTAAAGTTCTGAAGTTGTCCGAGTCGCATTCCATAGTCATTCATTGTAACGAAAAAGTCCATCCAATCAACCATAACTTCACTTACACCTCCGCTCAATAAGTCTTCAAGCTTGATTTAAAAAAAAAACGAGTCACTAAAAGTCTATCAAAATCTATCAAAACATAATTATAGAAGAAATGGTTTTTTTCAGAATTAAATATACCTGCTCCTGTGGTACTGTCACTTAATGAAAGACCACTTCCTCAATATGTTTAGCTAACTTTTCTCTGATATTGAAAACCCAACCCATAGGCTTGACTTTCCGTTAACTTCCTGTCGATCGTTCAAAGTCCTATCGACATTAATGGCCTACCTGTTGAGCAAGTTCAGCAATGTCTTTGTTCTTCAGTAAATCAAACATGAAATCTTCTTGACTTGACTGACAGAGAATTCTCTGTATGTCTGTTATATTTACACTGTCTGACAAATCCAGTGCCTCTTTTAGTTTTACAGGATCACATAGCGTTTCATTCCAGTTATCTTGTGAGACGAGCGCAATCAACTGAAGAAAAAACAAAACAAAATGTTTTTGGAATGTATTACAATTCTACTCTTATGGAAACATTTTTCACAACGTTGCTTAGAAATAACAATATACAATGATGATATATACATGTGTAATATATATATAATCAAACAGTTTTAAAAATATGTTATTTCTTCCTTACCTTATCAGGTTGTGTTGCAATACTCAATGACATTTCCAGTAAATCTGGTAAACGTTCAGAAGTTTTCCGAATGAGATCTAAGTATGTAGTTGAATTCTGTAACAGCACATCAAGTGTAAGTCCATTTTCTGTGAGGCAATATTTACAGAAGTAATGAATTTTAAGTCATGGAAAATACATATCCACTTAGAGAAAAGAGCCTGTGGTTATACATATTTACTAACTTTTCTTACTGTAAGATACACATGATTCACGACATTGTTTTGTTTTGCGATATACAGCTACAGAAAGGCGTTAATGACATGCGATATTACTCAATGCGTGTACTTGGTAGGACAACATAGTTCTATCTATAGGAAAAATAAGAGAAAAATGTAATTTCACACTTACCCATTACATCTACCAATTTATCATTCATATACTTGTAGATATAATATTGGATCTTCAAATTCATCTTTATGTCATTCCAAGCTGTATCGTTTCCAAACATGGAGTCAAAGAGTTGCATGTTCTCAACTACAGGGGTCAACCAACTGTAAAACAAGTATATCATATACATTTTCAAGCAATCCATACATAGAAGGGTAAAAGATGAACGTTCCTGTTTGACTTAAGTTAGTTATTGCTACACTAAATAACTATAAGGTTAGACAAGAACACCATTTCAAAATTTATCATACGGAATTTCACCATAGCGTCGATTAAAGGAACGAATATCAAAACATAGGTTTAATCATTCCTTGATTTCAAAACCAAAAGTAAAAACACATACACCTACCTGTTTTCTGGTGATAAATTCAACCTTCCTATGATTTCTTGGATTTTGTTACCCCAAAACATTTCATCCATTGCAAAAATATCAAGTGATGGAAAGACTGGACCAGTAAAGTTCTGAAGTTGTCCGAGTCGCATTCCATAGTCATTCATTGTAACGAAAAAGTCCATCCAATCCACCATGACTTCATTACCATCCCCGCTCATCAATTCTTGAAGCTTTATTTCAGAAATAACAAAATTATCGTAAGGTCATATGAGTTATTCTGCGATTGGAATTTGAAATATTCTTCCAGAACTGAATTTCACATACTCCACTGTCAATCAATTAAATAACATGTACTAAAAATCACACTGTATCACTTCACGCCTTCCTGTGGCATTTAATCCCCCCCCCCCCTCAGTTTGACGTTACTTTAAATTATTTCCGGTCCTTGGTAGTGTTATCGATATTAATGAAACCTACCTGTTCAGCAAGGCCAGCAATATCTCTGTTCATCAGTAAATCAAACATAGGATCCTGCTGAATTGACTGACAGAGAATTCTCTGTATGTCTGTGATGTTCACACTGTCCGACAAATCCAATGCCTCCTTTAGTTTTACCGGATCACATAGTGTCTCGTTCCAATTATCTTGTGAGACGAGCGCAATCAACTATAAAAAATCACATTATAATTAGCTAGTAGACTAGGCATCTCGTATGTGAACATCTTTTCATGTTGTTCTTTTCTGATGACAAAACATATGTTTATAGATTGGGTTGTCTCTTCAGAAATTGCATACATTCATTGTTGTCGCTTTCGTAGATAATTCACGTAACAAATGAATATATAATTTCAATAAAATATGTTTACCCATTTTCAGATGATTAAAATCATTTTACAAATTCAATCTTTTTCCTCATATGATATATATTCCTTACCTTATCTGGTTGTGTTGCAATACTCAATGAGATTTCCAACAAATCTGGTAAACGTTCAGTAGTGCTACGAATGAGATCTAAGTATGCAGTTGAATTCTGTAACAGCACATCAAGTGTAAGTCCATTTTCTGTGAGGAAAATTCAAAGATTATACAATTTTGAATGATGTAACATACATGCCAATGTTAAGTAACCCCTCTTATGCAATATACAAGATTGACAAAATCATTATTTACGATGTACAGCAGTGAGTTAATAACACATGTTCACCAAACCCACCCTCCCACCATATCCCAACACACACACACACACACACACACACACACACACACACACACACACACACACACACACACACACACACACACACATTCCTCAATTACTATACTTTCGAGGATAAAATAATATCAGATAAAATATATCATTTTCCAAACAAAATCAGAAAACAAGTTAATTTCACACAAGGTCTTACCCATTATATCTTCCAATTTAGCGTTGGTATACTTGTAGATATAATATTGGATTTTCAAATTCATCTTTATGTCATTCCAAGCTGTATCATTTCCAAACATGGAGTCAAAGAGTTGCATGTTCTCAACTACAGGGGTTAGCCAACTGCAACAAAAAAACGTATTATGAACATTTGCATATATTCCACATATGGGGAAACCATCAGACCTCTTTTCCCTTAGTAGCCATTTCAGTGAAACCAATAAATGACTATATATTGTAAAATAATATAACATCCTATGTTAGCAGACACAATGCGGTCATAGTACCATGTATGTGTTCCTAAGAATATTCCAACATGAAATAAATTTTAAGTCAAAACGTGAATTTTAAAAAGGAAATGTAAAATCATATAAACATACCTGGTTTCTGGTGATAAATTCAACCTTCCTATGATTTCTTGGATTTTGTTACCCCAAAACATTTCATCCATTGCAAGCAAATCAAGTGATGGAAAGACTGGGCCGGTAAAGTTCTGAAGTTGTCCGAGTCGCATTCCATAATCATTCATTGTAACGAAAAAGTCCATCCAATCGACCATGACTTCATTACCATCCCCGCTCATCAATTCTTGAAGCTTTATTTTAGAAATAACAAAGGTCATGCGAGTTATTTTGCAATTGAAAATCGAAATACTCTCCCAGAACTATAATTGCCCATGTTCCACTGTCAATCAATTAGATACCATGTACTAAAAATCTGCCCGAATCACTTCAAGCTTAAATTTCCTGTGGCGTTAAAGTTTTTTCCGTCAGTTTGACGTTCCTTTAAATTATTTCCGATCCTTGCTAGTGCTATCGATATTCATGAGACCTACCTGTTCAGCCAGTTCAGCAATATCTCTGTTCATCAGTAAGTCAAACATGGGATCCTGTTGAATTGAGTGACAGAGAATTCTTTGGATGTCTGTTATATTTACACTGTCTGACAAATCCAGTGCCTCTTTTAGTTTTACAGGATCACACAGTGTCTCATTCCAATTATCTTGTGAGACGAGCGCAATCAACTGTAACAAAATAAACAAAATCACATTGGAATAAGCTGGTAGACTAGGATTCTATTTGTATGTAAACAACATGACAACATATATGATGCGTATAGTACAGATTGGTTACTCACTTTACAAATTGTGCATATTCATTTTTGTCACTTTCCTAGATAACAATAATAAAGATAATCTATATAATTACGATAATTTTTTACACATTTTCAGATGATTAAAATCATTTTACAAATTCATTTTTTTTCTTCATATGATATATATTAAATATTCCTTACCTTATCTGGTTGTGTTGCAATACTCAATGAGATTTCCAACAAATCTGGTAATCTTTCAGTAGTTCTACGAATGAGATCTAAGTATGCAGTTGAATTCTGTAACAGCACATCAAGTGTCAGTCCATTTTCTGTAAGAGAAGCTTTATAAGTATCAGACAAATGCACCAATTTCAGTTTGATATATGTAACACACTTTGACAATGAGAAGTTCGAAAAAATTCAAGCAAAACAGAAAGGTACATATTTCTAGGTTAAATAAGCAGCCCCTATGGTAACATTACATTAATTAACCCCTCCTTCAGGTCATCATCGAATTCTTTTTATTAAACCTGATGCTGTTGACATTTTGGCATTTTCAGTTCGTAATATACCAACTCCCATAAGCACTTATTTCTTTATTTGTGTAGTTTGTCACTTGACATGTATATAGGGAAAAATACAAACAATAACTTCATACTAACCCATTATATCTTCCAATTTAGCATTGGCATACTTGTAGATATAATATTGGCTCTTTAAATTCATCTTTATCTCATTCCAAGTTGTATCGTTTCCAAACATGGAGTCGAATAGCTGCATGTTCTGTACTACAGAGGTCAACCAACTGTCAAACAAAACGTATTCACTTATTTGTTGTGTTGCATTGAATGTAGACATAGCAGAACTAAAATGATTTCCATATTTGGCAGTTTCATTGCAACCATAGAAGAGCCTTATACGGTCAAGGATGATTTCCATATTTGGTAGTATCGCTGCAACCTCTGAAGAGCCTTATATGGTCAAAGAGAACTAAACTGCACCTATCTTTATCTTTTGTTTAAGGTATTTTGAATTGGTAAGTTCTTCAAACTGTATGGTGTTAGTAGTAAATGTACACTGATATATGTATTCGAATTATTACTTATATACTTTTTCCACAAGAACGACAAAATAACAAGTCACCCTACCTGGTTTCTGGTGAGATATTGAGTCTCTCCATGATGTCCTGGAGTGTACTGCTCCAAAATGTCTCATCCATGGAAAAAATTTCCAATGATGGGAAGACTGGACCAGTAAAGTTCTGGAACTGTCCGATTAACATTACATACTCGTTCATTGTTGCCAAAAGATCCATCCAATCAACTGTTATGTCCATGTTTCCATCTCTGTACAATTCTTCGATCTGGTCATAGAAAGAATGGAGAAAGTAAATCTTTTGAATATGTGTGGTATTCTTGCGTATTTATTGACTACACATTGTCATAATAATTCAAAATGAATTTCAAGTCAAATTTTGAGTGACAGGGACCTTAGTTTATAATTAGGTTATATCTTGTTTATTTCACAGCACTGCGACCAATTACAGTACTCAATTCCGCGACCCTACTGCAAATGATTCCTCTTGTGAATTGCATTTGAAATATTTTTTCATTTAAATCAACCGAATCAGAAAATTCTTATCCCTTTACAATTCACACTTTCGTTATTTAAACAACAAACAAGTGCAAACTTAATACGAACAATGACTGACTGCTAGAATAGACAATTTCTATCTCTTTCCTCATAGTATTTCCTAAAGAAGGATGGTGTACTCAAACATTTCGTTTGATTAGTTACGCGTTCAATACTAGATTTTTGCATTACCTGCTGAGCAAGTTCTCCAATATCTTTGTTCTTTAGCAAGTCAAACACGAGCTCTTCTTGACTTGATTGGCAGAGAATTCTCTGGACGGACGAGACGTTTACATTATCTGACAATCCAAGAACCTCTTGCAGTTTTTCCGGGTCACATAGTGTTTCATTCCAGTTCTCCAAGGACATGAGTTCAGTCAACTGTTGCATACATTGAAAATACAAAAGGTGAAAATAATCTGTTTAATGGAAAGAGTTTATAGAGCAAATACATGTAACGGAGTTTCATCACTAGGAAGTCACTTTTTTAAATATCAGAGCGCAAACACAAATGAAAAATATATGATGATAATGACAAATATCATGTATAGTGTCATGTTTCTAAATGAATATGAAAAGATAATATACACTGCATACGACCATTAGAACGTAACATAGTCAAAGAATTCCGAATATAAAACATTGGAAACGGGAACAATATTCCTCACCTTTTCTGGTTGTGTGGCAATTAACAGCGACACTTCCATCAAATCTGGTAAAAGCTTCGACGTTTCCCTGATGAGTTCTAGAAATGTCGTCGAGTTCTGGAGCAGCACATCAAGCGTTAGACCATTGTCTGTAATTTAAAATGTTATATTGAATTTTCTAACAAATGTTATATGAATTTTTATAGCAAGGAATGTGCCTACCAAAATATGCTATAAAGACTTCTGTTATGTTATTTTATTTAAAAAGATGTAACCAAGACGTTCAAAATTTTTCTATGAGCTTTATCATAAATTTTGTTAAAGATTATACATTTCATATGTTTTCGGATGAATTAATCACCATAACCAATGCATACAACCTGAAATAGTTATGCAAAATATCGCCAAAATGACTATATGGATGAGCCAAAGTCTACGTTAATTTGTTAGATTTAGTTTGTGTATTTGACAGGCATGACTTCTTTATATCCTTAGAATATTCGTCAGACATCATTACATAAACACAGATGACTTGTTTAGTTCAAAAGCTAGTAAGAACTTTTTGGAAAGCCTTTGGATTTAGTTTTGTTGAGACCATCCAGTTTTCTTTGTGTTTTTAAAAAACAGCTTCTATAAAATACCTCATGTAAATGTAAGCTTTCAGGAAAAGTGTATATATTATACTTTTAGTGCTTCACACATCTCTCTATCCCTACACCATTACCAACGCGTACAACCTGAAATAGTTGTGTAAAATCTCGTCAAAATGACTATATGGACAGGCCAAAATAAATGCTATTTTTTACAGTATATGTTTTGAATGTAAATGTTGCCTAAACATTCGATATATACACTGTGGACATTAATGTACTGGATTCAAAGTGATGCGTTTTCTTTATTGAAAACATCCGTTTGCAAATAAAGCTACCTGTTGTACAGATTGAAAATAGCAAAGTCTCATTTCCAAACTTACCAAGTATTTGCTGCATTTTAGCGTTCGTGTATTTGTAGATGTAATACTGCAATTTCACATTCCTCTTCATTTCAATCCAGACTGGATCCTCTCCCCAAACAATGTCATACAATCCCATGTTCTGAACAAACCACGTCATCCAACTGTCCAAAAAAACAATACAAAACAAAACACCCATTGTTTACATGGAAACACGTTTAAGACATACAGATATCTGCTAGTATTGTTTCAACGTACTGAGTAAAGAATATTAATGATGAATGGGATTTATAAAAAAATAATGCAAATACGTTAAAATTACGTTTTAAAATAATGGTAAGACCTACTTTACTAAGTTAACATATTCAGTAACAACAAATGAGACAGGGGTATGCACCCCTAAACACATGTCGGCAATACTGGTATGACTACCTACCTGTCATTTTGGGTCAACTGCATTCTTGCTGCCGTCGTCTCCATAGTTTCAAGTATTGCGGTCCAATCGTATTGGGATCCCCATGTCATAGTCATATTGGGTAGCAACATTAAGGTACTTGTCAATTCGTTGAAGTTATCTACGAATACCTCCCAATCAAAAGGCTGCAACTCTGTGCTGTGATTTGCATATACTCCATCAAGCACTTGGTTAACTTTATTGATCTACAAAACAAAAACAAACAAATGTTAATGTTTTCTGATAGCCATAAGGTACTTATTCTAGCACTTACACAAGAAGTATGAACAGATTATCAGTGTCATCTTTTCCTCCACATGATGTTCAAAGTACCTTTTGTCAATTGATTACACACTCCTGGTGTTACCACAGCATTTCATTCAAGTTTTTTTCCAATATTTGAAATCAAGATAATCGTACAAAATGAACCAAAAGACTTACACAATTATGATTAATAAATATCTCAAGAAAGTAATAATCTGCTATTTAGCTCATGTATATTATTAAAGAAAACCTTTAAGTGTAATAAACGTACATCCATTTCAATGCTATCCACGTTGTGCATTTCTCCAAGCTCTTCCATCAAGATGGTATAATTCACCATACAGAAGTAGTCATCCAGAAAGGACACATTCATACTTGATGTGAATCCGTACCATGTTCTCGCCTCTTCGCTTTCACAAAGGTACGGTATATACATTGCTGCCTGGGAAGACTAGAACACAAATACGATATTAATGGTTAGCTTTAGTAGTATAAAACCACTTTGTACATAATATATGTTGAATGTAAAGCTGATAAAATAATATCTAAGCAGTTGTATGAAAATATATGCTAATGAAACTACGAAGGTATGGGCACATTAATTCCCCTTTAAGTAAAGCTATGCATATCTAAAGATTACCTATATCTTAGAGGCTACAAAGTGTGACAATATTTAGAAGGTCATCTTGTTATCTTGTTGAAAACATAGATATCTGTATATTTTGACATTCTTTGAAAAAAATTTGTTAAATTATCTGGCCATTTGGTTAAAAATGGTTTAAGAGATACATGTATTGACAGATTGACGTAGAGACCATCAAATATTTATAGTGTATTCCACATGAATAAAATTACCTTTGTTTGATCTATGAAAACTTCCATCATGATTTGAAATATATCCGGGAATTGTTTCATAGTTTCTGTAATTCCGTCTACAAACAGCCTTGTTTGGTCACCCATATTATTCATGACGTCATCACCAGAGGTAGCTGTCGAGAGTGAAAGTGATTTTGAGATTTTGGTATTTCCACACAAACAATAATACAAGACAAAGTAATAGGGCAGTTATTCAACGTTCATTGTCATATTATATAAGTGGTGTATTGACTAGACAGGTCTCAGAAGAAAAATGATACTGTAGAAAACGTACCAAGAAGATAACCTACAAAATATTGAAGCGGTTCACTCTTAAACATAAAATGACGTCATGCACTGTTATTTACGGTGTAAATGAAACGATATACTTGTGAGTTGCTATTCTAATAACATAGTATTGTCAAACACAAATTACAAGAAAGCTTACCACGGATAAGTTCAAGATGTCCATTCATTCCTTTAATCAATCCGTTCGTGAGACTGAAGAATGGTTCATATAGAGACCACATATCAGTTTGTTCCAGCATCTCTCCACTAAGCCGTAACATCATGGGTATCCTAAAATGTAAGACATCAAAAACGAAATTACAGTTCCTGATGTTAACACGGCATTATTCTGGAAATTACACGAAATTATTCTGAAGAAAAGTGCAAAAGACACAAAATAGATATAAAGATAATTTGGCAGTATTTAATAATATATGTGGAAAGTCAACCACATTTGAAATATAATTATTAATTTGTTCTAATATTAGTATTCTTATATACAAAATACACGCGACATTGTTAAAATTCATTTAATGACTATGCTATAATATGTAGTATTAGGACATTTGTGACTGTTTTGATCTGTCTGTATGTTAGTCTATGAGATAACACTATTTGTGATATAACATCTCTATGTGTATATTTATCAATAGATTATCAATACTATAAGAAATACAGTATTGTGAGATTTTTGATATCTTCGGAATTATAATGATGTCTTAAGAGTAATTGAACAATACACTGTTTTACTTAGTTATCCTGTCCACTTGAGTTGAGTTCGAATAAAATTCAAATGCACTCACATTTCTGGTCCAGAATTCAACAATTCCATATATCTGCCTTGTGCTCTTGCCATCACGTTAGTCATGAGACTATCCCAGTCCACAGTTCCGTACTGGCCGATAACTGTTTCCATAGTTAAATTCAAATACGGCATCGAGTTCTCGGATAAGTGAGATACACTCAGCATAAAATTATTCCAATCAAATGGTTCGCTAGAGACGTCGTTAGTTGCATTATCCGATAATGTGAGGTGCAGTACTTCAAGCTGAATGAAAATGTGCAGAAATAAGTAAAGATAAAAATATACCAAGACAATCCTTTTAAAGTACAAAATCAAAGTCCAAAATTAAAAAGTCAAATGTTATAAAATGTTGAACGTTTTCAGTATCCTTCTATAATATGCTAGCTATCAAATAGATCAAGTTCAAAGACAAAAGCTGTGCAAACAACTTGTTTTTGTGTATGGGGTCGTTTTATCGTAGTCATTACAATGTCAGGCAGACACTTCTCCACCGACGTCCATCACAATATTTCTTTCCCATTTACCTACGTACAGTATTTCAAACTTGTCCTCACAGACATTACTGTCTTTTGCCTAAACTGCTATTTGAAGGTAATGGTATGGCTTCCTTTCTTACCTGAGAAATCAGTTGTTGCATTGGAGTTATTTCCGCAATGAGGCCTGGTACCAAACTCGTGTAATTCACCTTACAGAACGTGTCATCTAAGACGGAGATGTTGAAGTTTTCAGGGAAAGTAAAGAACCTGGCTCGTTGTGCGGAGTCACAGAAAAGTCCGACCCAGTCTTGGGTTTGTCCAATAAATGCAGACTATAGATGAAGAAATGAAGAAATCAAAGCAGACAACTCAATTAATGATGTACTGGTCTGATAAATCTTATTCATTGGTTAAACCTGCAAGACCGTGTTATTAAATTTCGTTAACGCTTCTGATCATGTCATGTGACATAATTGTTCATATAAGGCATATGATTTTCACTAAATAGTGAGACAGAGAGCAGACAGACAGACAGACAGACAGACAGACAGACAGACTGACTGACTGACTGACTGACTGACTGACAGCTAGATATGCTCTGATTATTGTACTTACTTTAGTTGGATCCATTATCGTATCAAGTACAGTCTCTAGGAAGACTGGGCCATGGTGGAGTATCATTGAAATACCATCGTAGAAGTTTGTCAGATCCTCACTATCAAAATGAAGGTTACCATCAGCGAAATCTACAAGAATGAAGAAAAAAGTTGGTAAGTTGTAGTCATTGTAGTAAAGTAATGGTCTTGCCGCACTTTGTTCTAGTTATTGTGAGCTCTTGTGCCTCTATGTACATGTACTATTGGTCTATGGTGGCGCTGTTGTGATGGGTCATAGTAGAATGACGGCAGATGACAGTTTCAAACCGTTCATAGACATCGTTGTGGTTTGGGGGTCAGTGTTGCAAAGTAAATATTTGAGGGTACGGATCTCTCAAAAGGAAGAACTATTTTTTTCCGGTAATATAGGACAATTGTATTAGATACAGATAGAAATAGCATCGTTAGAGTAATTCAAACCAGTCTTAGATGTAAACATACTTTTTGGACAAAATCTGAAAGACACTAAATCTTTCACGCAAACTTACCTGATGCAAGCCCTAATTGACTGTTCATCGTCTCTATTAAGTAATATATCGACCATAAAAATGGTTCATACATGTTTTGAGTTCCCGTTGCTTCTCCTGCAATTCCACCGGCGAAAATGATTAAGCCGGGAATAGTTCTGTAAAATGAAACATCAAAAGTATTACACACTTTCGTACACTTAGTTATTGGCAATACGTAAATTGATTGGAACCTAATGACTTTATATTTATCAGGATAGTAAATAAATCACTACATTCAACATTTCCTGGTATTTTCCACTAACTTTGAAATCATGGTATGAATATTTTCATTAACAGATGAGAGCAAAGTGTTATAAACAGAGATCTTACAATTAAAAAAGCAACATCTTCTGGTATATTACTTATTGGCCGTATTGTTTACTCATACAAACTTATTACACAGTCAATGATTAAAATTCCTCTAGGAAGAGTTGATATTTCATCTGTGTTCAGATAAAACTTTGACATAATCTTTATGACAGTGACGGATGTGGCCTTTAAATAAACTTCCATGCATCAAGTTCAAAGTAAAGGTACGTACGTTTCCAAGTCACTTCCGACCAATTCTTCATAAGAAGCCATTGAGCTTGCCATCAGTTGATTGAACAGAACTGTCATGTTGAACTGCTCCAGCATCTTCGTTGTCATGGCGACAGCATTTCCGATGTTTTCGTTAAATTTGTTAGAGTCTTTCCAGTATTGTACCCAGTCAAAAGGGGCCATGGTGACATTTGATGGATGTGACATTGAGGAGTTAGGTGACATTGACATAATCTGTTCGAAGAAAAAAATCAGTCAATCATGAATTCTTTCAAAAATGGGGAATGTTATCTTTTTATACATCATGTGTATCATATTATTAGATGACGTCATTTGACACAGTTTTTACTGATAATTACATCTTTTCTATGCCCAAATATGCATAACACGATGCACGGTAACAGATAAATAACAGACAGTTTTCAAACATACGTTCGGCTACAATTGCTTATCATGGGATATTTGTCACTGTATCACAACTTTTCGATATTTTACTAGCGCTATGTTGAAAAGAGAAGTTACTAAAAATTTTGGAAGGAAATTGAATTAGAAGAGAATCTTTCTTTCTCAATAGACCTCGACTGCATCTATTACCAATGGTGCTATTCACTGTCAACTTTAGTTTGGGGGCACAGGTCAAGATACTGACACTTACGTAAATACTGAATAAATACACCTGAATTGCTCTCTGAGAGATGTCACATAATTAAACAAATCGTAAGGTGTCAGAGGTATTTTATTTTGAGTACCTGTCGCATGAATACATCAATGTGTAACTCTTCCTGCATTTCCTGCCACAATACATCCCAGTCCACACGACATATATGCTCAAAAGCTGAAATGTCAACAGAAGGATCTAGACCCAACAGATCACGAAGCTCCTGTTCGTCGCATAATATCGCCATTGGATCATCTATCGTTGATAATTGTTGGATCTAAGTGAAAAATGAAGGATTAAATCTTAGCCATGGATGTTGTCACATAGGAAAACGTGTCTGCCATCGGCTCCTTTATGCTAAATATGTGACTTCATAATTTCGATATGCTATCAATTTACCATAATTCAATGGAATCTATGGACTATTTCAACTTGACATGAAAATATGAACTAGATTACCTACTCATGGAAAGACATTTGTTTATTTTCAGAGCTAAGGTCAGTGACCCCACAATATACCTTGATAGACCACGTATTTATTGGATGTCATAATGTGCTCATACTATACGAAGAGAACGTCTATCAAATAGTTCTATTCCTTCCCTATATTTGTTAGCTCAACCCAGTCTTCATTTTTGAACGACATTCACACAAATATTGTCTTGTTATATATACCCTTCAATCTACATCAAACCATAAGACTGAATGTCTAAAAAAATAACCATACCTTTGTTTGATCTGTAAATGCTACAATCATGGCTTCCAATATCTTCGAGTCCGGCTTCAGAAAGTTGGTCACAGCGATGTAAAAGTTCCTCAGTGTTGTCGCATTCACAACCATTTCACCGTTAGCAATGCCTGTCAAAGAGAAATACGAGTTTAGGTGACCACGTCTGAGGAAAATAATGCATATGAACATTTTTTTGTAGTTCTAATTTGATGTCATTGTTCTAGCAGAGTATTTAAATGATACCAAGTCACGTACCTTCCATTATCTCAAAGTGTCTGTTCATTATTTTGTAGATCTGGTGTTGCATTCTCATACTGTGTTCTATATCCATTGGTAAACGCATCTCATACGTCATCATTATTCCATTCAACGTTTCAAAGGTCATATCGCCAATAGTACTCAGCAGACTAAAAGTGAAAATGAAAAAGGTTCAATAGGCCTTTCCAAAATTTGCCATGGTGGCGCTCTACTTCCTGTCTATGTGTACCTTGGGGTTATCCATGTATAGGTTACTTGGTTAATCATAGAGCACTGCTGCTTTCCTCGGTGTCTGAACAATGGAAAAACATCCCTGATTTACACTTCTACAGAAGGGACAAAGCTCTTAAGAAACGGTACTATGAGGTGATGATACCCCCAATTTAAGCGAGGGCGCTGTATTCTCAATGTCCTGTTTGCAGTCTCCAATGGCCTATTGAAAGTTTGTATACAGATAGGTGACAATATCCCAACTTTTTGTCGTATCCTTTCGGTATTTTCATTACCAGACGAACAATCAAGTTTGTTGTTCTACTCTGAAAAGGGTTTATTTGTATAGTTCACTACTCGAAGCATGTGTGAAGCCATTTTAATAGGAAAATCTAGTTTTTTTCCAAAAAGGCATTTGTGTTATAAACTGTGGAGATTTACACTGAAGATAAAAGCAAATAAGGTTAAATAGATGAGTTGTGTCTCAGTGTTTTTTTTTAAATCAAAACTGACATTTTCTTTCGGCAACAATCGTACACATAAATATGAACATAATATGTCGTGGTGTTCCCCTTCTAACAATGAAGAAACTGTTTGGCAAAATCGATGAAGAGAACTATTATGTATAAACTTACGCTTCTAGAGTCATTTCTTCGTAAGGTGAAGTGGTATTCAGTGACGCTAGTGTCGTCATGACAACAGTAAAGTCATATCGTTTGACGATCTCCATAGTGACATTCTCAAGTCTCATTATGTTGTCGTTAAAAGTGTTTGAAGTCTGAATGTAGTCTTCTAAATCGAAGGGTTCACTACTTGCTGTCATGTTCATTCCTGACATCATCTCCATAATCAGTGCTTCCTATTAGACGAAAGTATAATTTTATGGAACAGGTACTCAAAGAATGTGTCGTTTTGTACGAGAATCTCTGACCATCGACGTACATGGTTGCTTGCCATTCGCTTCCATTTTCTGTTTTAATGGAATGTAATGAGTTTGTGAATTGCATAAACCATACTCAGCAAACCTTCGAAAATGACAATGGTACTCATTGTTTTTGAAACTAATATACTTACTCCTTCGGCCATTTCCCTGAGATAAAATTCTCTCTGAAGTTCTTCCATGAAGACGGTGACATTAATTTTACAAAAGTAATCATCAAAGACTACTAAATCTGCAGAAGGCGGGAAATTGAACATCCTCTGGCGTTCGTCAGCATCACAGAACATGCGTTCCAAGGTTTCTACATCCATAACAAGACCCTTAAGAAAGATGTAGAAAATTGCATATAAGTTCACATTGCAAAAAGTCGTGTGTTTTACGTGGTTTATCAAGGGGTATTTTACTCCCTTTCAAAACTTCTTGCTTGTGCTACAAAATGGATCACAGACTTTAATGGCTTCTCTAAATATATCTTACTCCAAAATTGAAAACAAAATGAAAGTATGTTGAAACGTATTTTTGTGTCCACAAGAGTATCTTTCTTTTTGAAGATTGTTTCAAGATGGCCTACCAATTCTTGGTTCATGACAACCGTCAACACTGGTACCATGATATCTTCTGATTGTTCCATTATACCCATCATGCCTCTCATGAATTTCGTCATTTCCGGTGGGCCAGTGTACATTTCGCCACGTGACAATCCTGAAAGAAATAAAACAAAATCAATGAAAACTCCCTCGCTTATTTTTTAATAATTCATATTAAGTTTAATGAATGACAAAATTGAGGCCGTATGACGTAGATGGTGTAGACTTTTATAACTTTGGGCTCCGAGTCGTTAACATAATTCATAACAAAATATCAAAATATGTTTTGCTAGAACGATTCAAATTTTATTTCTCGTTGTTGGGTTGGTTTTTTTTTGTTATTTTGTAATCGGTTTACTTCTTTATCTGGATAGAATAACTTTCCATGTTTACACATTTTCCATAGAAAAAAAAACGTTCCACACATGACCAAATAAGTGTTTTCTCACCTTCTAACATATCGTATACTTTATTGGTTGATTTCATGACATAGTTAGAGTATCTTAGGTATGGCGCCATGGTCATGATGTCCATGGCCAATAAGTCCATCAATGTTTGTGTCAACATATTCGTTCTGCAGAAAAAAGAAAATCAAAGCTTTAGATAAACATGATAAAATGCCATAACAACTTTGTGAAGCCTTGATCACAGAGGGTGCTGTTCCGATCCCCATTGAATTACATTCTCGCGTATATCGACAATAGATCAAATAACAGAGCAGCATTTCTACTTCCTTAGGTGACCCAGAACAGTCGGCCGAATCAATTACTAAACCATGTCAGGGGGTTTCATTTTGTTCTAGCTGGCCTCAGTATTTGTTGGCGTTATTTCAAGAATTTTGATGTGCCAACATTGTACATTTATGGTTATCTTTACTTGTCTACAATAGGCGCTCTATTGTAGGAAAGAAAGCTGAAGTTAATTAAAATCGACTTTTTCGCTTTAATTAAATTAATCTCAATTTCACAATTTAATTAGATTGGATCAAATATCAATTTTGTTTTGCACGATCTCCTCGATCTAATTAGTTTTTTTTGTCTGAAAATGATATTCATTTAATTTACTTCAGCTTGTCAGGTTTGGCATGGCAGTTATAAATTCTTATAATGTGTCGGTTTTTTGGCGAGGGTCTTTTTGTTTGTTTGTTTGTTTGTTTGTTTGTTTGTTTGTTTGTCTGTCTTATAAAAACAACAGGTGGTAAAAATTAATCATGTGTTTTCTATCAATTCTGCTGACGTAAAATATTTGAAAGATAACTTTAAACTTACGAGTCTTCCAAAGTTCGGACTACCCGAGTCATCCCTAGAAGTTGGTTTAAGGTGTGGGAGATTTCGGTAAAGTTCACATGATGAAGTACACGCATGAGCATTAAGTTGAAGTCCATTGGGTTCATTGTCAGTTCGGTTATCTGCTGTTGTAAAACTCCAACTTTGGCGGCAACAACAGATAGATTTGCATATTTCAGATGTTCTGCTGTTAATTCCGTGACGTCGGTGTGGTACACTTCAAGGAACATCATTAACTAGCGAATGAAGACAGTGATACAATTATTGTGATATGAAATCTACAACGACGCCATCTAGTGGCAGCAAGTGAACATGGCTTGAAATTATGGTCGAAAGCTCTGGCGAATCATTTCGGAATTGCAGATAGTATGGTGTAATTAGATTGTCGTCATTTACAACTTTATGTGTGTGATTTTGTTCCACAGGAAAACGCTTTGAGCAAAAATATAGATTAGTTAGACATTCAATATGGTTTGATTCTTACCTTTTCAGTGATGCTGTCATAATTCCATTTTTGTGTTGATTCGTCAATCATTTGTTGAAAATCAAAGTGACACAGCGTTTCCTTTATAAGAGTGGCGTTCACAGTGTCTGGGTACTGGATAGCGTCTTCACAAAATATATTGGTGGAATTTGGCATGCCTTGTGTAATCAATTGCTGCGAATCCGAGAAAAGGGAAATTTTGAATTCCAGACTGATGAAGACTGTTGTCATTTTAACTAAAACGGAACTCCAGATTGTGGTATATCAATTAATATGAAACTCCAAACTGTTGTCATTTTAATTAAGAAAATACTCCAGACTGTTTTCATGTCAATTAAAAGGGAACTTCAGTCATTCTAATTTAAAGGCAACACCAGATTGCTACCATTTTAATTAATGATGAAGTCCAAACTGTAGAAAAAAGCAACTCCAGACGGTGGACATTTTTAATTAAAAATGCAACTCAAGCTTGTTGTCACTTTTTAATTAAAAATGAACTCCAAACTGTTGTTTGATTACTATCCAACTCCAGATTCTTATAAATTTAATTAAAATGTAACTACAAACATATTTAATTAGAAAGTGGTCATACATGTAACTAGCTTTCAAATATTCTGTGAAATCTTCCAGTTCTGTTTTTCTGAACATTTAACTGAGACAATACTATTACTTTATTTAGACGAGTGCAAAAGTACACTAGAAAAGGTAATCTATGAATTATAACAATCTGGTAAAATCAATTAAATGTCGTTTTACCTCGATAACGTCTTCATTGAGGACAGCGGATAGTACAACTTGTATTACATCAGGGCCCAAATCAGACATACTCATTATCATTTCAATGAAGGGGTCTTCCATAACTTCTCTCATTATCGAGGGTCCTGCAAAATGAAAATTGAATATTTCATTTTTTTTGTTTCTTCAGTATACATATGTAAAGTATGACATTATATAAACTGATTGAATTACATTCAGAAAAAATCATATACGTTACCTTGTGAAGCTTCGCAGACAAAGCCTGCAGCTGTCGAAGCGCAGTCGTGTGTGCTCCAGGTTCCCTCGTGTCCAAAGTTGGCCACTGCGCAGTCTCCGTTTTGAGCACCAGGTGCCCAATTCTCGTAAGTCACGCTTTCACCATTCAGCCAAACGTCTGCACTGGCGTATCCTATCCAGGCGTTGTAGTTGCCACTGAAAATGATCGAAATAACTTAGTTTAGTTAACAATGAATTTAAACAAACAAATAATATTTATAATACGCCAAACACATTACTGTCAATGTTATTTTAGCTCCATAACTATACTCAGACTCACTAAAGCATTCCAAGAATGAAATTTACTCTAGAAAACTGAACATATGTTTACCCTATTTTCTCAAGCGTGGCCTGTTCTTCAGTGCTATCAATAACAACCAAGTGAGACTCTAATACCATACTGTTGCAGTGATCGTTTGCTGTCGACATCGTTGCTTCCATCTCCACGGGACGATAGCACGATGTGTGCTCTCGGTGCCAGCCTTCAGGACAGAATGCTTCACCTGGTCGGAGAAAAGAAATATGATAGCAGTCCGAGATAAATCTAAAAGAACACATGCGTAGTGCGAGAACCCATGAAACCATATCAAAATATTCAAAATCTGTTTCACTAACATATACATTGAATTTTAATAAATATTATGTAAGTCCTCATTTACATTATTCTGTAAACCAACTAAAAAATAAAAAATTCTTTGTGTGAAAGTTACTCTGTGAATTCGAAGCTGTTAGGCGGAAAAAGATTCAAATCAGTAAAAGTGCCCTCACCTGTAAATTTTTCAGTAACTAATAAAGTTGCATCAAGGATCAAGTGTTCCAGAATAGTGGCTTTCTGTGCATGCGGCCATAGTTGTGTATTTTTCATCTGTTGTTCAACCAAGCCAGCGATGATATCAGACCCCCTAGCCATCCACCAATCTAGAGGGACACTGGAATTGGTAATTCCTTCGGATAATTCCATCCATTTATCCAAGTTGAGTTGTGATATACTTTCCATTAATTCTGGAAGTTGTTGAATTAAGTCAGCGGGAATGTACTCAAGGCTTTCAACCAGAATTTTTATGTCTCCATATATTTCTTCCCAATTTATGTCAAACATGTTATTTGCGTTGTCACCGTACCTTGTGAGCTGAAAGAACAGTATCACTAGTTTAAATTCTCTGATCATTGGTAACATTCAACAGTCGATGTCACATTTATAATATGTTCAAAACAACGCAACACAATGCAGGATAACACCATACAACACAACACAACACAACACAACACAACACAACACAACACAACACAACACAACACAACACAACACAACACAGTACAACACAACACAACACAACACAACACAACACAATGTAGTATAACACAATGCGGTGTAACACAAGACAAGTCAACATAGTGCAAAGTAACGCAACGCAACACAATGCAGAGTAACATATAACGCAGCACAATTCTGTTTACAACACAACACAACACTAAATGATTCATACATCAAGCTACAGTATAATAGAACAGCGTCAACATATCACAGCACATACCCTGTACTTTAATGTACCGTGAAAGTACTTCATATAAAAAACTGCATGGTTGTTTCAAATATAACCACCAGAGTCTATATGTGAGAAAGCTTCGATTCAGTGTGACGGTACAACACAACTTGAATACAGTATACGTACAGGAACAGTCACGCCGCTTTATGCCATATAATACAAAGCAACACACTGGAAGACAGTATGGTAGAACACAGACCACAGCACAGCACCATACAGGACTACTTACTAGGTACGTCATAAATATATATGTATAGCGCGTTGCAGGTTACTGTTCACTCGCTCTGTTTGATACAACCACGTAGAAGTCGATAGGAAACTACATTTGCTACATTTTATGATAGCAAGATTGAATGAATCAGATCCTACTACATTTTGCCTTAAATGAAATGAACTAACGTGCCACCATGCAGACATTACATGCAGACATCAAAACATAGGCGCCAACATGCCTGTGTCTAATTGCGACACGTTTATTCGGACTAAATGTAGTACGAAATTGCCAGTGTAGAATGTGCAGTTACTTATTGGTTTCTGCGTGGTTGTATAAAAGAGAACCAATGAACGGTAACATGGAATAGGCTGCAGTATATTGCTGAGTTCACATACCTCTTCCACAACCTCTGTCAAGTCCATCTGATTGATAAGTTCATACATCAAGTAGGTCACGTTCATTCTACAGAATTTGTCTTCTACGTCATCTACATCCACGTCATTCGGGAAGGTGAATACATCCAGCACACTTGTTTCTTTGCACAGCGATGCAATGATGTCATCTGGATTATTCAAGAGCTGTCTTAACGTGTCGGGTGAAATGACGGCATTCATCAAGGCGTCGGCTACCTCAGGAGTTTGGCCAAAATTTCTGTCGATGAATATCGCCAACTCAGAACTGTTTCGGAGCAGCTCACTCACGATAATACCCCCGCCTGTTAAAAAATGAATGTTTACGGTTAATTTTGTAAATATGGTGATAACCGTCTGTGTCTCCATGGCCATTAACAACTTTAACAACGTTTCTTTCGTTATAATTACATTTTAACTATTGTATTTCCACAGAGGGTATAACGTCGGAATTATAATATACTCAAAATACCAAAGTAGGTAATTTTTCTTTTCAATTTATTGTATGTTGGTTCCTTTGCTTGCTTGCTTGCTTGCTTGTTTGTTTGTTTGTTTGCTTGTTTGTTTGTTTGTTTGTTTGTTTGTTTGTGTGTTTTGTACATATCTCTTAGTACATAATATCCTGAACACTATAGAGTGAATATGAAAACACAAGAAAACGACGTTTACCTTGCGACTTAGCATCATCCACCTTTTCGTTGAAGAATTCCACCAATACACCAAACTGCTGCAACCCCGTTCGTACATTTAACCAAACTGTGTTATTACCCAGAACAGCATCGAATGTTTCCATCACGTGTTCAAATCTGATAAGGACAAAAGTGAAATTATTTCAATCTAATACTCTTCTTTTTTTCATAATTACTATTATTTTTCCTCTTGTTTACTTCATGCATGATAGTCTAATGACAAAACAATGTGTGAAAACTCAAAAAATTATAATTTTTAAAATTCAGGAACACACAGTATATTAAACTTACATAGTGGTCTCTAGATCAACTATTCCTGATGTGATGATATCATATAGTTCTTGTAATCGAGGTATCATATCAATAAAATCCAGTAATATCGGGAAGTCTTGGAGTAATTTCTCGATATCTTCGGTGTCACCAAGACCTTGAAGTAACTGACCAAGATCTCCCAAAATTTTGTCCCAGTCGTACTTCCCAATAAGATCCAAAATTCCGGATACCTTTATAAGAAAAACACAAATAGTACCATTTAGAAAAAGTGGCAATTTCTCCTTAATATCTCATTTTCATTTTGTTAGATTATAGGATACTCAGCATACCAGTAAACATTCTTTATCAGTTTATAATTTTACAACTCATGCATGTAAAGGCCTTTGCAAAAACTCAACTAGTCACTGTATTTATATATATGTATTAACCACCCCTTTTGCAAATTTGTTAAAAGTTATGATAAATGTGCTCTGATACTAACCTCTCTGATGATGTATCCCACGTCGATTTGTTGTTGAACTTCTTCCACAACAACTGGTATCAACGTGTCATTCATGTTACATAATGAATCGACAACAGCTGATATGTTGGCATCGTATTGAAATCGTAAATATCTTGTCAACTCTGTCACATTGCATGCTATAGCTTTGAAGTTTACATACCCAAATAAATCAAATATCTGTTGGGCGAAATTGAACGAGGAAATGCATTAAACGTGTGATTAGGTGGGGAGGGTGGATGGATGGATGGATGGATGGGTGGATGGATGGATGGATGGGTGGGTTGGTGGGTGGGTGGATGGATAGATGGATGGATGGATGGATGGATGGATGGATGGATGGATGGATGGATGGATGGATGGATGGATGGATGGATGGATGGATGAATGAATGATGGATGGATGGATGAATGAATGAAAACATGAGGTCATAGCCCATACATACATACATACATACATACATACATACATACATACATACATACATGCATGCATGCATGCATGCATGCATGCATGCATACATACATACATACATACATACATACATACATACATACATACATACATACATACATACATCTTGTAACTAAAGATCTACAAATAGAGATGATATGATTCTATACTATAACACCATTCCAATACTTGCAATACCAGTGTGAGCAATATGTCCCTATATGTAATGGTATGTTCAACGTGAAATCGTATAATTTTCTGAAATCAGATAAAAACCATGTACTTACTCTATCAACATTTACTGTAGCATTTAAAAGGACAGACACTACGTCTTTTTCCATACCAGCTTCATTGATAAGATAATTCCGGATGTAGTCTTCGTCTTTGAAAACATCTCGGACTTTGTATTGTTTTTCTAAATAAGTGCAAACATTTCAGTATATAAGACACAGCAATATAATGTCATTGTTATATCTCATCAATAGAGGGCGCTAAATACTACAGGTAGTTTCGAGTTGTTTATTTTTTTTCAACTCTTGTCTGGTGGCAAGTGGCCAATTTTAAATGGCATCCCATCGAACAGCTTCATTTTGGCCAAAGGTTCTAAATAAGTATACGTTTGTCATGATTATCATGAGATGTTTTCTACGTGTTTTTAGATATCAACCATTTCACGTTCTCAACCCGTGTTGTAGACATGTACAAACCATTCATGACATTAGGTCACTGCCGGTTAAGCCTCACCCAAAGGCGAAGTAGCCAAATTTAGACATCATATTTAAGAATTTTAGGAATATTGTTGCAACATTGGTCTAAAACGAAATCAAATCAAACTGTCCCTTATAATGGCGCTATCACTTTTACCCAACGACCAACCTAACTATCTCAAAAATCAAAGTTGTCGTTTCGTAAGAATTGCGTACATTTCGTGTAACCTTTACGCCGTTGACAGATATGGTAACAAAGGGCGCACGTCCTCGAAGTCCAGACACTGCTTATTTATATCTGTGTGTTGACTACAAGCGCATAGTATCTTCAATACACTAACATACTTTTCTGGAGCTTAACTTATCCCCAGGCCAATCACAATCAAATGTATTGTATTTTTTTATTGTCCGACTATACTCTATAGTGTCCGCCTATTCACCGTTAAATTACCTTTGACTACAACAAAAGCGGCGAGGCAGTATCGGGAGGGATATACCATGGCAGTACGAATGTAATGTTCAGCGTTGTATAACATATCACATAATTACAATAGCACCTACAGAACGAATACGTGAGGTTTCACCAATCGCCTACTATTTGATTCACGTCTTCGTCTTTCCTCCATTGTATCGCCTATACTGTGTGATGACATGTCAGAATTTGTACGACCCACGAGTTGCAGCCACGTCGATGAACGTTTTCAAGTGACCAGTTTTGAGATTTAAAAACAAAAGTTCCAAATACGATCGCGAACATTCGCTTATGTGTAACAACAGTGATTGCAACAAACTTTGAAAGTGACCCAAATTCTCCATAAGTTGAATACATAGTAAATAAAAACTGTGGCTCGAAAAGAGATTGTTTTTACTTGAATAAAGACAAACTTCTCCTTACAACTCGCATAAAAAGGTGTTTTGTTGTGGAACTCTTAAGTCATTACGCGCATAATAGTAATGAATAATACTAATGTTCGGTTCTTATATAGCGCTTTCCCACGCCGTACTCAAAGCACTTTACAATTATTACCCCTGGCTCGGATCAGAACGGCACAACGGCCCTTTATACTTCTTCAACTCCCCGGGGAGCATACAATCCATTGCAGCCATTTAAGCACGTAGGATTAAAACCTTCATATTGCAACCTACATCCATCATGCGTCAGTATATTACAAAAATGAAATTAAGTGTACTTACGTGTAAAATTTCGAATGCCTTCATTGATAATATTTTGTAGATCAGTGATAGGCTTAACAGTATAAGAAATATTTTGCAATTGCCCCATAAGTGTTTCATTTGTAAATAATGGTTCTAACTCTGTAATAACTTTAGAAATTCTGCGGAGAAAAGAAGAAAAAATAATAGTTAAATTAAAAAAAATATTAAATAGTTCGGAAGTTCAACATTTCTTTCAAAACCAAAATATCATAGATGCCAATCATTAAATTAGAATGCTTCGACCGATAAAATTATCTTCAAAAGGTCATGACATGGTGTCAATTTAAATGTCAATGTCAAAACATCTAGGGTGATGGAATCCCATTTCAACTTTTTCCAAACTTTAATGTTTGGAATTTCCCCAGTAGCCACCCACTACTTGTCTAACTAGTTGCAAAGAAAGTCCGCTGACCCTCCCCGAGAAGTAGTATGACCACTTTATGACCCACAAGTACGAGCTGAATAACATTTGACATTTGACATTTAACAAAATCTCTATCGCAGATGAGGATTGCGTAATGATGCACTTCTATATACCAGTAGGTAACAATCACAGTCGTAAATTTGCAATGGTTATTGTTGTTTTCGCTTGAGACATAGTAAAAGTTTTCACTCAAAATAAACATCAAATACGTCAAATTAACTACTTGCAGAGTTAGATAACTCAAAGAGGCAGAATACTTAGTCAGTTCTCCATGTTTAAGTGACGTATAGGCCTAACTAGGCAACTTCCGTTAAACGTATTGTTGACTGTAAAAGTCGATATCATACTTAAGAAACATCCCTACCAAGGTTCGTACCTCACTTCCGCCTAAGTGTGCTCTATGCAAGTTGAATGGTATGTTTCGTTCATTATTGCAATCATATCGTGTTGATGTTTTTAAGTATGTTTGGATGTGAAAAGCGGTTGGAAATCCTGTTTTGTTTCTACCATCATTTATTTCTGGAGTAGTCGAAATCGTATGCCAGGAATGGTGTATAAATGTCCAGAATGATAAAACTCTCCATCACTATGCAAACTTCAAATCATTATTCTTATAAACAGAAATGAACATAAGTGTTCTGCCAGACAGAAAAATGATCTCAGCAGTTGCACGCATCAGGTGATCCTCAAATAATAAGCTAGGTTTTATACTACAATATTGTTAAGAAATCTTAGACTTTGCGAATTTTGTTCACCTAATTTGGTAGACAATAAATAATTTTTTTTTAATGTTTTATGTTTTTACATCTGACTACAGATCGTGTTATATTTCTCCACATTATACATAAATTGCTGGGGGTGGGGGTCATTTGTCGAAATATTTGACATTGTTATAAATCGCCAATGTTACATTGTGAATAAAATATATACGAATTAAACCACTAGGTATTTTGATATCTGCATCTACTCGTCTGCTTACCATGAATGGACAAAACAATAGAATATAACAATTGTAGAAGGTGAATAATCACATTTTGTAGGATAATTAACCCTACATGTGGTGACCTAAATTTTGCAATGGATTATTTATAAAGTTGTATCATATAGAAACATGTACTTACTGGGCACCAGAATATGCCGGTATCTGATTACTAGGTGACGTCATTTTGGGTTGGCATTCGTTTTGAACGTCGCACACAAATGACTGCATGAATGGCATCAAACCACTGCTTGGCATGGCTTTGGGACTGTAATTACCTTTGACATAAAGAGAGAGAGCACATAATTAACATAGAACCATATTTTTTTTAAAAATAGAATAATAGAAAAAACAAAAAACACGCCCCAATGTTAATATATTAAATTATGTTGAAATGTATTTATGTGGCAACTACTTTGAAGTCGCTATCATATTTATTAATTTCATCTATATTTATACTATTTGTATTATATATATACGTCAACAGACAGAGAACCATCAATCAACCACTGTCTATGTTAGGGGATGTTTTACAGTGAAATCGGGGTTACCTTGGTGTTTCACTAATGGATCATAATGTTTTTTGCACAAAGGTAGACACATTTCAACTCCAGACTAACAATAACAGAGACACCACACACAGTATGATCATTTGCATAATCGAACTGAAAAGTGATATACATATATATGCTGGCATTCTTTCACAGAGCAGTAGAAACAGGCTACTGCAGAAATCATTATGCACGTGATGATTTTTTTTATGGTTTTAAATGTTTACTTTCCATCTGATAGGTAATATGATTACTTAATATATGTGTCTACATCCCAACTGTGTGTTATAGTGCCTTTAGAATTGTGGGGGTTTTTTGAAGCTGAAGTTATCTGATTGTTTATAAGAAAAACCATAAGCCAAGTACCAAGGTCACCTTGATTGCACTGTTAGAATGTTTAGTCTTGGTAAGGTCGACCCATATATACGATGCGTGTGAGCATTTACCATGATGACATATTAGCAAGATTGAATTGTCTAACTGTCAGGTAGGTCCTTATGTCATTTGAGAGTATACCGCAACTGGGTTAAGTATTGTTGGCTCATATTTCACATTTCTGTTCGCACACTTACTTTAAACTTTCTTTAATAACATCGTTAAACGTGGTTTATAATTTCAATTATGTCTCTTATAGATATGTTTAGAATATGGCCTTGGCTATTGATGTACACAATCTTAGCCATTTGTATATATGCGGAACGATCATGAACATTTATTTTAAAGTGTAATGTTGCATCAATTCCGCCCTCTAGTCCCCACCCAGCGCATTCAATTTCTTTCTTTCTCGCTGTCTCTGTCTCTTTATCTTTGTCACCGTGTCACTGTCTGTCTGTCTGTCTGTCTGTCTGCCCCTCTCTCTCACACATACACACTCTCTCTCTCATACACACTCCCTCTCTCTCTCTCTCACACACACACACACACTCTCTCTCTCTCCCTCTCTCTCTCACTCTCTTTCTCTCACTCTCACACACACACACACACTCACTCTCTCTCTCATTCTCTCTCTTTCTCTCTCTCTCTTTCTCTCTTTCCAACTGACAGACAAAAGTATTCATAAAACATACAAATGCATGCGCAAAACACACACACAAATAGAAAAATAGAATGATGTTATAATAACCATAAATGTGCATTCGGATTAAAGATCTACAAAAAATAATACGACTTACATTCTGTCTCCTCCTGTGGTAGGTTACTCTGCCTAAGTACTGCTACAATGCTAAAAAGAATGAGTGGCCATATTAACTGCACACCAGTCAACACCTACAAAATAGAGGAAAACGATCTTAGCATCGCTGAAGAATACACATGACAACATTTTATAGTGGTCGTATGGATGAGGATTGGGTTTTTTATTTTGGATTTTTAATTTAGGAAGCAATTTTAACATGGCGTCCTACTTGAAAAATCAATGTGAAACAACATAAACCAAGTTTGTGTTTGTAACTCAATACATTGCAAAAAGATGATTGTGTAAGACGTGTGTTATTGTACTACAGAAACAACTACTCTACATATTAAGTAATCTTTTGCAATGCGAATAAAAATGTGATCGTTAATAAAATTAAGATAAACTAAAAATAAATATTTTTTGTTGATAAAAACCTAAACTGGGTATCACAGTGAAGGTCCTTGCTTTGTCTGTATGAATTCAAACTTCTCTACGTTTCCAAAAACTTAAATTACTTTTTTCGAACCATTTTTTCTCAAGTACATGTATGTTGATTATAGAGGGAAGTCTGGGTTTTAGTCTGATAATACAAATACAAGTTTTTTTTACTTAGCTAAGTCGTTTGATTATGAACAGCTGGTTATAAATATGGATACAACATGTTCATGATTTGTGTCAAGTACTATCCGGTCATTTTTTTCTCATTACAGTCGTGGAGATGACAAGGTATAGTCGAGTTAAGTTACAATGAAGCTTCCAATGTCAAACATCTAATGGTGTCAGATGTCAGACGAGCTAAGTTGGAGGTCATTTTGACAGGGTGCACTCATCTCAGTTGTACTAGAGTGAAACAGTTTCTTCCCCTTTCACTGGTCCAGCAAGGTTAGATAGGGAAGGTTCAAGCTCAAATCTATTAAATGCTGGTGTCTGGTGTCCAATGAATTTGACAGAAAACGCATACAGGCTATGCTACTGTACATGGAATTGAAATCAAAATTCAAGGACCAGGTCAGTCAGTAACTGACTATTATAATGTACAGAATTGGTTAATATGATATAAGATCAAAGGCACTACATGTAACACCTCTACTTCAAAATACATATCTCCATATGAAATATACATCGACTTTAAAGTCCAATATACATACATACATACATACATACATACATACATACATACATACATACATACATACACACACACACACATACACACACACATACATACATACATACATACATACATACATACATACATACATACATACATACATACATACACACACACATACATACATACATACATACATACATACATACATACATACATACACACATACATACATACATACATACATACATACATACATACATACATACATACATACACACATACACACACACATACATACATACATACATACATACATACATACATACATACATACACGCACGCACGCACGCACGCACGCACACACACACACACACACACACATACATACATACATACATACATACATACATACATACATACATACATCATATATCTCAGATCACTATATACAGCTAAAGAAAATAAGCTGTGCAGAATCGACAGTCCAAATGGATATAATTTCT
Organism: Glandiceps talaboti; assembly: GCF_964340395.1. NCBI lineage: Eukaryota > Metazoa > Hemichordata > Enteropneusta > Spengelidae > Glandiceps > Glandiceps talaboti. Next base: position 8,176,840 of record NC_135562.1, read on the forward strand.
GCTTGTGGCTGTCTTTTGCAGAGTGGTTATCGTTACAGACACTTGGACAACAAGAAAGACAGTGCGTCCCTTTAATAATGTTGACTGACTAAACAAAAACCTGCATCACATCATACTAATACACAGCGTGAGGTATATACCATGTATGAGTGGGGTTGGACATGCAACAATTGTATTACAGTGACAATGTATATAAATCCACTCTGCAAGAGACAACCACATGCAACAATAGCATAATCACCCTCTGCAAGAGACAGTCGCATGAAATTATTATTGTATCTGTTCTGACTGTCGATTCTACACAGGTTAATTTCGACTATTGTATAAATAAATGCTACTGAAATCAATTGATAATAAGTCATTAGTAAACATTTACATTGTATGTATTCAAAATCTACTCAAAATCTATTCAATCGTATAATTCTCTAATTACAGTGTATTGTTCTTCCTTTCATTCGAAACGCATCATGTTAAAGTGAGTGAAAAGTCGATTTTTAAAATAATGTATATGATATTTCTACTTACTGGCGCCCTTAGTCGAAGTTTAATGTTTTTCCATAGCAGCAAGCCGATTTGCTGAAAGACTCCCATCCTTACGCTCTCCGAGAACGTCTGCACTTGCGTTCTCTCCACACACAACTTCCAACTGCTCTCACGTTACCCTGGAAACAAGAAAATTCCGATAAATACCCTTCCTCAGTTGTGTGGGTGTATGAAGGTGTGTCTGCAAATTACAAGACTGAGTAAAACTTTCCGAAGTTCTAACTTAAAATAACCGCTTCATGTGACTCCAATGTGACGTCAAAGTGGTCGCAACGACCTACATTCATTCATTCACGGCGTTTGACGTCACGTCGCTAGTTCACGCAGTCGCAGTTTGAGTACCTTTTAGGCATATTCTATGTATAAAGTCAAGAACGCGAAACTAATGTCCCTGAATGCAAAGTTAGTATACCTAAATATAGCAAGTGAATATGTTACCTTGAAATAGCACGTGGCCGTGTGTGAATTCTTTTAGTTTGCCAAATTCTGCAAATGTTCTACTAAATGAATAACGCTAGCAAAAACTGCAACCGTTAACTTTTAGTCAATTATTTTTGCGTAGCCTAAATGAAGACGTATTCGCTCAGTCAGGACACGGTCAACGCAAGGGGACAGAGTCAAAATATTGAGAATGTCGTCGTTGGTGGTTACTGTACATTTATTTGAGATTACTGTATCTCTATCAGAATACTTTATACTCGTCCTCTGTGCAACTTTTAATGGAAAATTCCATTATTTTTTTCTGAAATGATTCTGTGACGTAAGATTTTTTACCCTGACAAACAAGTAAGTACGTCACTGAATGAAACAATTACCGTTCTCGTGTGACCATTACTCACGCAACGATTAACTCAACCGGACGAGTTCGCCTCTACCCAGTTAATCAGTGAAACATTATCACTGATTTGCGCTTACACTTTTAGTAAATATTTATAATATTCAAATCCATTTACAATTTGTGACAATTTTTGTTTTAATATTGCAGTATATGGGATGGGACTGGTGAGGCTTATTCACATTCACATGACGACGGTTACTTCAGAAGGCATCGGATTCTTTGCGAAACCTGTGATGGTTGAGCAATGAAATCTACCGTGAAACTAATTTAAAAGTATTTAATTTCGAAAATTGTTGTATTTCTAATAGCGAGTGAGACTGTGTCGTTAACAGATGACTAACAAATTGTACAGCGGAAGAAATGTAATTGTAATTTGTAATTTTGTAGACAATATTTGACGCAAAACAACTTTCTTACGAAAGTAGAGTAGTCAAGCAAAAACTGTAATTCTTGGCCATGTAGCAGGACAGAAGAAAGCCAAGTCAGAAAGGATGGATGACATTAAGTTATTGCCTTGTCCCCGTTCACCTAGATGAACATAGTTGTATATATATGATGGTAGTTGTTACAGTTGTTATAAATAGCCACGTGAAACTGTGTACACCAAAGAACTGTCAACCATTATTTGATCTTTAATAAGGTGTGTGAGCTGTTGTTGTCTTGACCTTATCTACATAAATATATTTATATGATGGTAGTTGTTACAGTTACAGTGTACACACAAACAAGAACTGTCACACTCAGCTGATTTTGAGTACGAGTTAGACGTGGGTAGGTAGGGATATTAAATATGAACTTATGAACTAACTGAAAGGTGAATTGCCATGGATTGGGCAGAGAATTGGGTTAGCAGAAGATAAATGAACAACCATACTCGGTCGTCGAATGAAAGGAAAATGGACGGTAGGGAGCAAATATGAATTTGTTCCACAATCAGCCACATTCAATTAATTGATCATGTTGCGAGTGTGTATTGGAATGTCTACGGAGGAACTGAAAAACTAATGATAATGAAATAAACAATATACATGTATAGAACCCGTCTTGACATATATATGCAAACAAACTCTATTGTGAAATGCTATCTATCTTTGTTAGAGGTGTTTTGAACTTAATTGCGTGTGCAAAACGTAAATAAACTCGGAAAATATATGAACGGGGACCGCGAATACCAACTGTCATCAATTTACAGATATATTATTATTCCGCCGGTTTCCAAGTTGAATAATTAGTCACTGCGTGATCAAGGTCCATAGCAGATGGGCCAAAACATCGAATTCGTTTCCAATTTACAGTTCCAAAGCAGATATGTGTTACTGTCCACTATAAACCTACTTCGATTTCTTACGTGCGTTTATTTGATAGAATAGAAGTAGCTGAGTCACTTGGTATAACTTAGCTTGCGCTGAACTTATCCATAACTGTACAATGGCATTACAATAGTATTTACACTTGATATAAATACTAATATAAATCCAGTCATTTCCTTTACAAACAAACAAACAAACATTTGACAGTAGTTCAGAGCTACTAACGATAATTCTTATACAGTATAAAAAATTCAAAATTTGGGGAACATATGTGGAAAATCACCTATTAGAACGCAGTTATTTGTTTAGATGTATACAAGACAGCTTTTTTCAATCTGTTCCACGTCTTTCCTTTTTTCCCTACATGTATCAACGCCATCTCATGCCAATCTCCGATAATACCATATACGTTGGTTGTCTACGTGACAATGTACACGATCTGTTGCGAGTAGATAAGAGTTCAAATACAGAGAATAAAAATATCATTTCGGTTTGTTTAATGGTATACAGTGGCCACATATTTATTTTCACATATCCAAATATTTCAACAACATATATAAATGCAAGTCGTGGACAAGTGCGTTTCTTTGGATTTGACCTACGCGACTTCAAAATGTTGCCTCTAGCTATTTATTGTTCAAATTCCTCAAATTTGTTTGTATTCGTTGAATAGTCCACAACACCCTCCTCTGTGAATAGAGAGTCTTCTTTATTCGTAAAACGGGGAGTGCCACAGATGAAGTCGCTCGGGGTGACCTGAAGGTCATTCGTACCAGTCACGACGTTTCACTGCCCCTCCATTGTTATACATGGTAAGATGAGACTAGGGTTGATTTTCCTAGTAGATCGATCAATTGTGTGTAAACATGGTGTTCTTTTGTCTGGTATGTCTCTCTCTCTCTCCCTCTCTCTCGTGATTCAGTGGTTCTATTCATGTACAGTACAGGCCTGTTGATTGTGGAATTTCACATTGCACCAATGTTAGAGATTTCGGTATTTGGAATGGATGCTGTGGCAACTTTTGCACGAACTAGATGTCAACACATATCACTTCAACGTAAAATGCATATCTGGTATTTTTTTAACATTTTATGAATACATTTGTTTGGGACTCTTGTTTGCATTTGCAAATGTAAAATTACATAACGATGAAGCTACGTCCTCAGTATGTTCAAACTTCAGGCCGATAAAATCATCCCCCCCCCCACTTACTCACTCTCTCTCTCTCTCCTCTCTCTCTCTCTCTCTCTCTCTCTCTCTCTCTCTCTCTCTCTCTCTCTCTCTCTCTCTCTCTCTCTCTCTCTCTCTCTCTCTCTCTCGTTATCATTTGAAGCATAGAGTGAGAATAGGAACATGTATCTACCGATCCATCCTTTCTTGATTGTCTTACATCATCCGTATATTTGTATTCCGGTCCTGTATTGCGAACATTCACTCTTTAGAAAGGAATAATTGTTGGAATAATAGATTTCACATTTTCCTTGGGGACAAGGTCTAAAAGGAGGTCTTAATGTCAGTGACCCTTTCATTGGTTGACGTCACAATTCATTTCATCTTGCCCTAAATTGCACACCTTTGGTTGCACGGGACGGTGTATCAACAATAAAACTGGCTGACTCATTCTCACATTGCTGCATAGTTTAACCAATGTATTTATGAATACACAGAGAGAGAGAGATAGATAGAGAGAGAGAGAGAGAGAGAGAGAGAGAGAGAGAGAGAGAGAGAGAGAGAGAGAGAGAGAGAGAGAGAGAGAGAGAGAGAGAGAGAGAGAGAGAGAGAGAGAGAGAGAGAGAGAGAGAGAGAGAGAGAGAGAGAGAGAGTATTCATGTTGAAATTGTCACTTCATTATCTTGCCCAGGTTTTAATTTCGTATGATTTAATTTTCTGAATAAAGTAAAAGCGCAGTAGAAAGTTCATCCATGAGAGAACTTTATGAAAAGTCCTACTTCTAAAAATAAACATTCTTTCATCACAATGCGTTCATAATTTATAAGGACGCGGTGACATCCAAACTACTTATTCATTTCCAAAGGTAGGGCAATGAATGACAACATAACTTTTTTCCTTAAATTATAACAAACCGTGAGTGTTAGTACATTTACATATCGAGTAGTTGCACACTCGAAATTCCTTACTTTGTGTACCAAGGCTCGGACCATTAGAGGAATTGAGATCGAGGGTAAAATAGAGTTATGCTTAATATGACAACTGCCAACAGTATTTAGTTACAATATAATGATAATCCCATCGTGCATACTTTATCTATTAATCATTAGTTACTGAGTCCATGTACAGCGGATACTACACTTTTAAGTGTTTTCTGGCCTCAGGCAACACACTTTCTTCAACAATGTCTCCACAACTGGTGAAAAGCAACAACGAAAATCATCCCCCCAAAAAAGTTAAATTGATATTAAAATATGACACTATTTATGTTTTAGGCTTGTTTTTTTTAACAAACGTGGCTAAATAAGAATCAATTTCGACATAGAAGAAACTAAAACACAAACACAATACACAGTGAAGACAAGTCAAAACAGGTCAGGACAGAAGGAAAAGTGCGTTGACCCGTCCAATAAATTCATTGCATTGACTATCATTATTCTCAGTGGGCTGCACTATCCTCTTCACTTTGAGGCGAACAATCGCAAGAACAATGTCATCGTTGTAGCTAAAGATGGGCCAATCCGATTATTGTATTTCTACAAAATCGTCACACTTTAAACTTTACTACTGTCATTAGTTAAGCTTTCATGTCGTCATGACTACGTGCACTTCATGTACTGAAATTCATACAGCGGTCTTCATCTATATATTGATAGCATTATCAGTGTTATAGCTAGATTGTTATATAACGTTTTTGAACCTCAGTCTGTGTAAATGAATATTAACTATACATAACACTTTTATGATAATAACATTGTGGAGAAGCCAGACCTTTTTTAGACAAATGAAGTGTTAATTTCGTATTGTGTACTTTCATTGTAAATAGATAAAACTGTTGTAGTGACGACTGCAAAATTCATAATAGATTGTTTCAGGATCAGGAACGGTTAGTATTTGATTTTCTTTTTGTTTTGCATCGTAGGCTTTATTTATTTCTCAGCTGTTTTTGTGCTTTTGGCTCACGTGACCTCCTTTATTCGTTCTTATGTATTTCTGTAACCTTCCTCCGGGGATAAAAGGAGGTAGGTTCCGTTATTTTATTGGAATAAGGAAAGACTTGATTATAAAAATAATGACTATATGAACTCCTACACTACTTGATAAAGTACATACAAACTTTAGTGTCGGTTTAACGCTGGTACACTAACATATATGTAAATCTTCTAATAGCAAACTGATCGTTTAGGTTAATAAATCGTACTTCTGTCATTATATCAATATACGTGTATTTGTTATATTCCATTTCAATTGATCAATGAGTCGTTATTCGTTAGTTCTATGATGATTACTGACACGTCTTAAATTGAATACGATCATGGAATTATAATCAAAGTCGTCAAGAAAATTACGGGTGTATTTTGAATTAGACCTACCAATATAACACGATACTAGATATCGTGAGGAACGGGGAGGGGAGGGGGTAATTCGCCACCTCGGTTCCAAAGTATACCCAGTTTCTTAAAGGGCATACTTGAGGTAAAATACGAACCTGTGCCTAAGGTACACACGGACATTTTGTCTATGATTTAAACCAACGACTGTGCAGTGTTGCACAACGACTTCACAATATGTACAACTATTGTGGGCTTTGTGTAAAACAACCACGATTCGTTTCGCAGCCTAACCCTTTCAGATGTCAAGGGTCAACGACAGTCACTGTAAACCTTTCAAACCCATATATAACCCTGACAACAATTAGGACAATCTTCGAACTTGAACTTAGAATGATAAGCACATAGGCCTATGTCGCAATACCCCAAACCATAGACCCCACACGAGTAGTGTCTATGCCTAAACTATGGAGTTATGAAGGTTCTTCCTACCCCCATACTTATACCTCAGACGAACGCAACACAATCAAAATTTCGCGCACGCTTCAAATAAAGGGAAAGCTGAAAAGATTGCAATGGCACAAACCACGTTGATTTAGTTGTCCACTTTATTTGATGGGTACAACCTAAGACGACAAGCTATACGTCACAGGTACAACATGACTTCGTCACGGTGGGTGGTGAATAACAATATTTTCTATTGGCGAAAAAGGCCATTGAAGAAGGTCAGGGTGAACGCACTTTTCGGGAGATGGAACTGTGTTAATAATGTATGAGGGCAAACAGTGCCTAATGTTTTGTTAGGTGTGGCCCAAGTGTCAATTTCAAGTTTTTTGTAAATCCTGTGTCATTGTTGGCTTTTTGTTTTACAACATCAATACCGAGGAACTATACCAACACAAGTAATTTCCGCTCCCACGCCGACCGACAAACAGTAACTGTTTTAAATAATCTACTCACAGGGTGATCTTCTCAACATTGTTTTTCCACATTTAACTGTAATAAACACGACATCTCAAAATATGTACACAAGCTTGGTAACACATAATTCGAAAGAAAAACGCGATTTCAAAGACACTTGACTCGTTCCAAGGTGTGCTTTTTTATTGTAAAACTGTAGAAATGTATTCTTAAGATTGATTTAGGTCACCATACCACCTAATTGTATCAGACTTCAGTGACTATTTTACAGAGTTTGCCAACTATGAAACAATCTACCAGATAATGTCGTTTAAAACTCACTACAAACTTTGAAATCTACCAATTTTCTTTGTTTAATTTGAAGCACAGAAAAAAGAATGTTGCTAAATTCAAAGTGGAGAATGAAAGCGTGAATACTTGTATTAAGTATTGGCAAACCGTTGATCATGTTATATCAACATGTAAAAAAATATATTAAGAAGTAGTATTAGTTTATGTTAACGTTGCTGTTATTTTCAAACACAGAGCAGCCATTACCACAGCTATAATTAACTATTGTACATGCAAGATAGCAACGATATGAGCTCCCACCACTTCTGTATAGCGTGGTGCAGGTTACTGTTCACTGGCTCCCAAGGCAAACGTTAACACCAATGAGAGACTGTGCATTCCACATTCAAAGAGATCGCAAGTTCTTGCTACATTTAGTCCGAGTTCAAATCTGCACTATAGTGGTCTTAGGACTGAATTAAATAAACAATTTCAACTCATAAGTATTGCAGCCACAATACAACGCACGCCAGTTTGATGTCTGCATTTAATGTCTTGCAGGGTGACACATTAGTTCATTTTATTTTAGACAAAATGTAGCAAGAAATTGTATTCATTCAATTTTGTTATCTTAAAGTGTAGCGTGTGAAATTTCTTTTTGGCTTCTGTGTGATTGCATCATACAGCGCCAGTGAACAGTAATCTGCAATGCGCTGTACATGTATTTGTTCTATATTTTAAGCAGGACAACTGATTACGGTATGCATTTTAGTGTTATCGCATAGATGTACTAATATCATATTGCAAAAGAACACGCGTACGCTCATAGAAGTTGGTCTGTGTTAAACTCAGTTTCTTCACAGACAATTGTACCCAGTTGTATCCACGATATATAAACATTCTCAACCATGTGACAGCGTCGACCTTGTATATCATTTTTACATTTCACAAATGAAATGTTACGTGTTCTTCATTGTGAACACCCTACACCTGTCACCTTTGACGTTCACATCCGGGCGTTCGTCTAATGTATTGTTTTCACTCTTTGCTGTTTAATTATGCAGCTGATTGCAATTTCGAATTTTCATCGCTTTAATACAAATTTGGTTCGTTAACGATGTTTGACGTTCATATTGTGACTTTCCTAATTGGGTTCTAGACTACATTGTACCACCCCCATACTTTTGGACGTACATCTACATGTGTGTGTACCATCACTTGAATGTAATGATGGGAGATTAATGAGATCGCATTAACTGATTCTTACGTAACGAATCGATCATTTCCACAGCTGTGACACTCTCCTAGAAAGCAAATACCTGAAATACGAGTTAAAAGAATAGTTTTTTAAATATATTGTAACCATAGCAACAGATTGGTGGTGACACACGTCTTCAAGTTTGAATTGAGTTGAGGATGTTGACTTGACCTGTAACACCTTCTGATGTATTTTAGGTTTTTATTGTCTTACACTTTTTTATATTTTGCTGATAAAAATGCAACGTTTCAAAAAAACTTGGATAACAATTATCCTTTTGCAGTATTTTTCACTTCAAGTTGTAAAGTGTAAGTTTTGAAAGAGATAACGAAAACTTGAAGATTATGATGTAAAATTTATCACAACTGGAATTGCTAAAAAAAAATAAAAATAGAACAGGTGTAACTGTTTTATTTGAGCTTTCCATTTTCTTTCTTTCGAAAGAAATGTTCGTAATTATGTTACATGAGACAATTTTAAATTCAACCAGTGTTTTTCCCCCTGTAATGTTAAAAAAAGTATAGACTACCCAATGCTGGGATTTTCGTTATTTGTCGGTTACATTGTAATCTAAAATAATTGTCGACTCTTTCAAACGCCACATTTTATACAGAGGTATTTGTCACATAATGGGATGAATATGGGAAGTTGGTAAGAATTTACCTTGCAGCCAAACAAATCGCTATAGAACAATATACATGTTATGCAACTAAACCCGTGACTCAAGGAGTGCAAACATAACGACGAGGCTGTACCGCCTAAAGTCAACAGCTTCAACAAAGGACTGGTCACCACAGAAGCTAAAAAATGTGAAAGTGGCGAGGTCAACATACTATGCCGTTTTGTAACCTTTCATGTGAGAAATTTGAACTTTTCGTTTTGTTTATACAAAAGTGTGAAATTTGAAAAAAAAAAACACTTTGAAATGCTATCTGAAGAAAATGAATACACAGACATCACACAGTTTTTACCATATTTGTTAATCAAAATAACCCATGTTCTCCTAACGCACCCCCACCCTATTTTTTTTTTTAACTTTCTGTGCATTTGAAATTGCACGGTTTGACAAAAGCTGAATAAATAGGTTCACAGATGTTGTGAACATTTCAAAACCATTTACTTAAGATGAGAAGATGACTATAACTTTTTATTCTCATTTACTCTATAATTTATTTTGTTTATGTATTTACGTTTGTAATGTCAATTTTTTTCTTTTTGGTCGAGTAATTGAATATATCATATCGTGCCGTATCGTACCATAATTTTCTCATACTTTAGTGAGAAACATATGCACCAACATTCGCCAATCTGTTGTACTATACCACGCTTGCGAGTGAAATCCAACAATAACGAAATGCCGTTCTGTGTTCTTGTCTTGAATGTATACCATTATAGAAAAATAGCATATGATTTTTGTTTGTTCTTACGTTCCCGCTTATTCTGTTACACGTTGTATATTCTGTTGTTTTTAGTTCGGTTGTAAGATTTCATTTTCTAGCCAATATTCCAATCATTATACAACAGGTTATACTTTTTAGGGTTCGAATATTCATAAAACTCCTTTTCATTGAGTTATTCAAGGGATAAATTTTATACGAATATCTAATTAAATTGTATTATAATTTCAAATGTCACCATGGCGTCGCAGTATAGGATGTGCATAGTTAGTTACACTTGAGGTGATTCCCATTGTCAGGTACATTCTGGCTGGTGTCAAGAGAAATCGGGTAGTAATGAAAACGAATATATTGAGTATTACTTCAATAAAATCGTCATTTACACAAACAAGCAAATATCTGATGTCGTGGTCATGCCTTGCACGTGCACTAAACAGTCCTAATTCCCTTGCATAGTACATACATGTTGTAACTGAAAAAATAGTTTGTCATCATTTTAGTTCTTATTTTGAGCGTATATTATAATTTGCAGAAGCTTGTATAGTCACCTATTGACCAAACCCTATCAGCACCCTATAAATTAATATTTACAAATGTGTTGACAAACAATAATGTCCATGTATGAATCAGAACTGTTCACGTACAGACATCAAGCTGAAACAACCATCAGTAATATTAGTAAGAATTAAAATAGTTATTCGGTATATTGAACTGACCGAAAACCAGGGTCTGTCATGTGAGGGAGCATGGATGCATCAATGGGTATGGGGTCTGTCCGAAAATTAACGAAAAATAATAAAACGTTAAGGGGCAAGAATATGCACAAGTGAACTGGATGAACAATACATGCACATCTGTGTTCTACCATGGACCCATGGTTTTACCTACTAGTGCGAAGGAGAGAGTGTTAGGGTCTGCTAGAGATAGAAATGTCATATAAGCCCGATATCTGTCACCATAGAAGTATAACTCACGGAGTCAGCATGTAGGAATCCATAGTGTCATACCGTCTAAATCTGCCTTCTCTACGTAAGAGTTTCAAACAATCACGTTGTGTCCTGCTTTGAGGACTGTTCAAGACTCTCGGCTGGTTACGTAATATGGTATTGTAAGGACGTAGACAGTCGATCGATATTATTCTTGGGTTTCTTTCTCCCTCCTCTGCCAATAAATTTTACAGTTTTTGCCTCTAGGTCAGCAAACGTTACGAACAGACGATGTAATGAAGTCTTGTGCAATTCATAGTATCAGAATGACTTTAGCTTGAATCCAGGGGTAGGGGTAATCAACTGTTGTGTTTTCCTTGTCGGTCTGTATGGATATTTACTTTTCCTACATGTAAATTCAATAGAGTAAGTTAAACTGTATATGCATTTCCGTCTCTTTCTTTTCAGTACTCCTTGCTCTATGTGATTAGTTTGGTTGTTATAACTGCTATCAGTTTGCACATTTGTTATCACAATCTAAACAAGTATATCACATAAGCTTTAACGTCGATGTTACAGCAGACATTCGTGAAATTGTTCGTTTTCCAATTAATGCCCCCACCCACCCCACCCCACTCCCTCCATTCGGATCTTTGTTCGATGGCTATTCCGTCGGGGGAATACTCCCATAGAAGTGTACAGCGTTGGATAGAAAGTTGTCTACAATCTGAGACAATAGTGAACGTCAGAAAACACATAAGCTTAATTGCGATAACAAAGTGTATTCAAAACTGACAAAATAAGTCCCGTTATGGATAATAAGGCATACATAATTGAGATAATTGAGTGCTGGGGAAAACACAAGTAGAATGGTATTTCTTTTTCCCTATGTAAATAAGTATATGTCTATACAGAGAAAACGCCACACAAATTTGAACGACACACATGTTTGACATCTGGGTGATAGTCATAATTTGGCGTGAAAAGAAAGTCCTAATCCCGCGATTTTTTGATCAATGCAATACCAGTACTGAGTCACGAGTCAAATGAAGATAATACACGCATTGATTAATCCATCATAGTGTTTCTCACATGTCAATAACGGTTACCGTGTGTGTCAAGTTAATCTTGGAGAAAACTTCATTTACCTATTTGAAAGTTCTGGGTATGTACTGTATCGGGCCTTTGAAGCTAAATTTTGTGAATGATCGGGCCTTTTGGTACATCATGAAGTTTTATAATCATGTTCTCTTAGGGTAGATAACTATCTGCTAAGTTTTAGAGTTGGTTTTACCATGGAAGTATGGGTTATACTTCCATGGTTTTACTAAAGCATGTAATAGTGTCTATGGTAGAACACGGGAAGTAAAGAATTTGATATACACATGGAATGATAGTAAACTAAGTTTCCTTCTCACTATTTTGGGGGAAGTAAAACTTATTTCGACTGCAGTACTTCTTACCTCAACAAGTACAACTGAACATACATCTCATGTATCATTGAATTTTCAAAAGATTTCCGTAACTAAACAGGCGCCAAGAAAATGCTCTTTTTTGTGAAGGTGCTAATGAAATATCAAAAGATACAATTGATGGCAAAGCACGCTCATAACACGTGCATCCTGCATGTATAACAAAAACAAACAAATCATTCTAACAAGTGGACGGTCCTATTTTTCCGATAATATCCTACAATTTGAGTGCTGTTTTTGCGAGTATTTTAAACCCCGTACACAGATAGTCTTTCTATAAAATATTTTAATACTTTTTTTTCGGTCGTTTCGTGATGTTTAAAATGTGCAGTGTTGGGTTAGTCCATTAGCGTTGGGTTACAGTCCTACTTCACACCCAGCTACAAGATAATACCTGACAGGGGAACCACCTTGTAACTCTGCACACCCTATACTGCGACACCGCAGTGACATTTGTAGTAATAAATACTCGTAATAATCAGATTTTCGTATAAGATTTATCTCCTGAAAAACCATGTTTGTAAATATTATAACCCTAAATGTATAAACTGTTGTGTAATGATTGGAATGTTCAAGGGATATTATGACTGACATTCGGAGTGCTGTTAGCTTTACGTTCTATTCAAAAAGAGGGAAATAACCAATGGAGTATATTATTACACATACATAAGCAACGTTGATACTAGGGGAAGTCCCTTGTACATGATGATGAAGTCTGAACGTGTTGCGGTTATACGGGTTGAGCACAATTTACAAATATCACAAAGCTGTTAAGGTCACCTTTCCGCGATTGTTCACCCGTAACGTAAGCTACAAGTAGTTTACTGTGGTTATGTCGACGTCGAGTGAACGGGGACAGTACTTCGAAATATTGTCAGCTTTTCTGCTTCAGTTGTCATAGTGATACACTGTGTTCCCCTAAAATACATCATGATAGCAAAATGGAATATCTGCACCGATATTTTACAAAACATTTACTATAGCCGATCTTAAGTTACGTTTCATAGTAAATGAATTTGCATTGCGTATATGGCTGCCATGCATGTGTGGTAGCAGATAGTCGGGTACCACCATGGTACTACTACTAACCTGCGGTTATGGATCTATGCTATCTCCATGAATTTAGCGGTGTAACTTACCTTCAAGTGTAGAGTTCGTTGTCATTGCATCAAAAACGTACATATATTCCTAATACGCGATATCGTTGGAATCTATCTACATATAGCTCCTAATATCCCAGATAACTTAAGAACGTACCATGAGAAAGTGGATTGCAATCCTTGAGTATAAACATTTGCATAATAATGAGTAAACAAACGCCTTCACGTCAAAGCATGGTCAATGTATTCAAATCTAAAATCGAATAATTCATTTTTGGAGCAGGGGATGACAGTCGAAATTTTCAACATTCACGGCATTGTATTTCTTTATCCTTTTATATCAGACCTACTATCCAGGCTTTTAAGATGTCATTGTCAGTAGCACATATTCAAACCATTTATCTGTAGCGAATTAACGAATATCCGACCCTTTCGAATGCGAGGCGCTTTGTATAATCACCCCCTCTTTCCAAATGGTAGAACCTACTCTGTTATTTATAAGTCGGATAGAAAGAGCAACTACAGGTACAATAGGGACACTTGCACTTTTGTCATGTTAAACCATAGACAGTGGAGGGGGAGCCACTGTCTATGGTTAAACAATTTCGTTAGGTAATGACTGTCTCCAGCCTGTACGTAGAATGAACTTTGACCTGATGTTTATATGCGCATGGGGAAATCAGTCCTGATTGAGTCTCGACCATTGCACACTGGAATCTGTAAAGAAGCGACTATACAGTGATCTCACCTAAAATGAAGAGGATTACAGGAAAATCGACAGGTTGCTATTAAATTGTTGCACTAAAGGAAAACGAGTTTGTAAGATTGACTTGATGACAACGGATTGCTTGAATGATGTAGAGTTTATGGAGTTGTATATCAAAAAATGAAACCACAATCAACAGGTGGTCAGGTAGTTGTGCCAGTGTCAATGATATGTTATGTTAGTCAGTTCAAAATATACAAACAATGTCAGATGTGAAGCCACAAGAAACACACTACATAACAGACCAGACCACTGTTTTGTTTTACAGTTCAATGCAGAATCGCCGGTGCTCTTGTTTTTATTTATTCATCCTTACATTCGTCACGAAATAAGAAACGGATCGAGCATTTGAAAGAATTTCACACCTGAAATTAATTATGTTCTGTTCATTTTATTTGTCCGAATCAAAAACTTGCAAAACCATAACTCATGGAAATCTGTATAAGAAGATCATGGAATGAGAAATATTGATGGATACTCTGATACTTATGCATAGTTTACCATTCCAGGAATGTACACTGTATATCAACATTTATGTTCAAACATAAATTATATAAAAAATGAATAAAAAGTGTCCATGCAATGTACCCTTTTAAGTCAAGACAATGTGTTTGATATACAATGTATCGTTATTATTATATTAATGTAACAGATTATGATGACACACCCTCAAATCCATAAACAACTGTTACTGAGTTTCTCCGTCGTCTTTTGAAATTATTTTAAATCTGGGCTGGTAAGCGTCTGTAATATTATATTTACCGACTGTGTATTTACAAGAGGACTCTGACATAGCTTTGACTCTTGTATGCTGTTTACTTCACAAACAACGGAATCGTGAAATTTAATTGCATAGCTATGTAAATACTTTCGTAGACATTCATATTAACCATGTAGCTTTTCATTTGCCACGTATCCATTGTTATACGGGTAACTGGTAGTTATTGAAAATATGCACCACAATCGAGGTAATTATAGAAATATATTTACAATGTAAATCATGATAATTTCTGACACTGTCCAAAATCAATTTAAAGGGGTACAAACCAAATGTATACATTTTGGAGTGTAATTTTTGCAGCGAGCATATTTAAAAGATACTCACAATAGTATACTTACTGAAGTATATTATTTTCAAGTGACTGAACTCAAACCTGATACATGATCTGATAAAGTAATCTATTATGCTGAATTGATAGATCCCTACTGATAACAATACCAAGATGTCATGCATTGACATGAACATTATACTAGAATAGTTTAATCGAAGTTTTTAAGTATTTTCACTTGAATAATAACTTATAAACTCACTTTAAGTACTAACTCCATATTGTCGTTTCAATGTCTTTCCCTCTGTAAATTGTTACTGTTTAAGTTTTCATATGCTAGCGTCAAACATATTGTGTTTTTAATAATACCCATTCTGCTCATCCCCCCACCCATACTATCATGTCCTTTGTTTTAAATGGCAGCCATTCATGAACAAATGAAATGGAAACACTTTGCAATGATTTCTTTTCATATGACAAGTGATAACACGACGGCGACCATTGTTGTATATTACTACATAATATTATATCATTCTTTCTATCACAAAACAGATAAACGAAAGCGCTATGTGGTTATGTACCTATCAAAAGGCGAGACTCACAGTAGTTACAGATAAGCTTGGTATTGTTTAGAAACCCTGACTTGCGTAACATTCCAGCCTAAAATATTGTCAGCATTATCATGCGTGTCTCGGTTTTCAAGGCCGTCAGTGAGTGCCTCAAACTAACCAAACTATTACGTACTTGCCTGAGATTAAGTTTCAATAGACACTTCTAGTGACACCTGTAACCACTTAGAAGCGGTGTGAGAAATACTAATGCCTACACTCTCTATCACTAGGTCCCTAATAATTGTATATACAAGCGAGCAGATATCAAGTTGCGTTTCAGCCAGTATAAGTCAGAGATAGAAACGATACTAACATTGTAAAGCGTTTCTGTCCTCTACACATTCTGACAGCTTGCCATTATATACATCTTGGAAGAACTAGTCTAGTACACTTTAAAACACGGATTTTGACAATGAGTAAGAATGGTTGACAGGTAACGTTAAGTATATAGCAATAACAACCAAATGGTATCTCGACTGGCCCCCACTGCACCATGGTACAATGTCTAATGTACCAATCAGTCAGACACGTAGACGAACAGAGTCTGTAGACGTACGTGTAAGAATGAACAAATTTAAATTTGAGAGTGATATTTATGCACCATAGCCAAGCAGATTTAGTGATTGATTAATAAGTTATGGATTCGACGAATCGATTGATAGATCGATTTATGCATTGGAAGACAAATATAAACAAAAACAAGTATCGTATACGTGACTGAATTATCGAGAGATACGAAAATAGGCATTCACCGACAAATTTTAGCAGATATACATATACAAAATGGCGTCCATAACTCTGCAGTATACATAGCTAATATTATGTGCTTATATGGCTGCAGTAGATTGTATGTTTCCCCCCGAGAGTTTAGGGCGTATACAGGGTCGTTGTGGCGTTATAGGTCCATGCCTCGATATTAATTGTAAAGCGCTTTGAGCACAGTATAGGGAAGGGTTATTATAAATATTATATTACTATATGATATGATATGATATGATATGATATGATATGATATGATATATGATATGATATGATATGATATGATATGATATGATATGATATGATAAATATGATTAGAAGATATAGAGGCAAATCTGAAGTTAAAAATACTCCATTATTTAACTTTATTTTTATATTATTCATGTGAATGCTACAATTGAAGCAAATGCTAACAAAACTGAAATGTATGTAATTACGTACGTGCACACAAACAATAGTTTAGCCATAGCTAGATTACAAATATTTCATATAAGTGGCTATTCCACATGTTCATGTTTTCCATTTCATCAATTCAAACTATTCGCGTACTCGCTACACAGAGCTATCACACAAGTACAAGTTGTATTCTATTGGATCCGATCATCTTTTTTATTGCTCAGTTCAGTTCTGCTTGGCTCGGCTTAGCTCGGCTCGGTTCGGGTTCGGATCGATTTGATTCAATTCAGTTCAGTGCAGTTCGTTCAAGGGACGACTATCCATGGATAATAAAGTCCCTGAAATGGTCTAACTAATTACTGATGCGATATAGTTCATTTCACTCAGTCCATTTCAAAATGTTGACAGTAATGTCACAAGGAGTGTATTATATAAACACTCATATAACATCCTGTAAATGTCATGTTTCAAAAGTGTCAGCCACACCAATCTGATAAATTCAAAATCATTCGTCCACTCCCTAAAATCTTATTGTATCACGAGTTGTGACTCACATGCAGTCTGCTGCAGTGTAAACTTTTATCATCTACAAAGTGAATCACCGAGTACATGATTACGTCCACATTGACAAAAAAAAACAGTCTTGTGAAGTGTACGTGTGTAGCTATATAATCATGTTGTGGCGACAAGTGATATGCTACATACACTGTCTAGAAATAGTATGCATAGATTGAATGTCCATTTCAATTCTCATAACACTCCTGTCAAGTTTCAAGATTAATTTAAATTCGTTCAAGTATTTCTACAAGGAGGGGGTATAAGTAGAGCAATTGACTACGTCGGAGGTTCAACAAATGTCTAATCTGTCATACTACAAGTGACACGTGCATGACATGAAAACTAAGACTAGCTTGACGCGTCGACGTGCCGTATATAAATCGTACACGATATGATACAATGAACAGTGATAAACTGCCTGTAATGTCACCATTGATAGATAGTGTTTGTCATGATCGACTACTGCGTCTACGTTTGGCGGTTGTCATGGAGATTGCGATCGGTTCTTGCTTGATTTCAGGACAGTTGTTGTCCCCCACAACACACTGTGTTTGGTTACATTCTGCCGTGTCTCCATGATCTGCCATTTCCATTTCAAGTTCTTTATCTTCTGCCCTGAAATGATACCATGACATGATATACACTTGAAAAAAATGATATGATCTATAAATAGAATGTATCATGGTAACTACTTCAATAGTGAAATGTACACATAACCCGTCTCTCTCTCTCTCTCTCTCTCTCTCTCTCTCTCTCTCTCTCTCTCTCTCTCTCTCTCTCTCTCTCTCTCTCTCTCTCTCTCTCTCTCTCTCTCTCTCTCTCTCTCTCTCCCTCCCTCCCTCCCTCCCTCCCTCCCTCCCTCCCTCCCTCCCTCCCTCCCTCTCTCTCTCTCTCTCTCTCCTCTCTCTCTCTCTCTCTCTCTCTCTCTCTCTCTCTCTCTCTCTCTCTCTCTCTCTCTCTCTCTCTCTCTCTCTCTCTCTCTCTCTCTCTCTCTCTCTCTCTCTCTCTCATGATAAAAACAAAGGCATTTTACGCGAATTTGATTCCACCTGAGAGGGCGCCGTCCAACCACCTGTTGCACTATAATTTCTTACCTTTGCAGCAACTCGATGCATTCCTTTCTACCATATATCTCCGCTATCCTCCTTGGAGAATCATTGAAATTGTCTGTTACTCTGACAGAGCACCCAGTATCGAGAAGTACCTGGAGACATTCTAATTGACCAGTTTCTGCAGCACAGTGAGCGGGTAGCTTACCATCAGACATGCAACTCATTACGTTTGCGCCGTATCTGAGCAACACCTAGGGTGGAAATAATTTGAAATGTTGATTCGACCATTCCTTCAGTTAACAACCCTTTTACTTTGTAAGTGGAGTCTTAACAAGGAATCTGTTACTTGATAGATGATCATATCGAGGAATTATCCATGCAAGAGTTATTTACTTTCAATTAAAAATGTCTTGATTTTGTGTTATTTTAGTAGTACAGGAAGTGACGTTGGTATTTTGAGATTCGGCATTTTACTTCCACGTAAGTGCAAAAGACAAAAAAGATTCCCATAGTTGACAATAATTCAATATATGACAAGCAAATTGATCAATTTGTATTCCCCCTGAGGTTTAATTCTGCCTGAGGTAGAAATCTTGACCTTTCCCCCGCCAAATGTCACCTTCTCCATGCTCAAGACCACCATGAAATTTGTTTTACTCCAACACTGCTTTCCTATTTTACTGAATGCATATTGCATCACTCTCAAGCGTAATTCCGTTCATCCTCACAGTGATTCCTTAAATTATCAATACCACTATATTCCTCCATCTCAGTGTCGCCATAATGTTTTAGTTTTTTCTAACAGGGGGTCATATTCATTCATTAGATGTCGCTAAACCTTCATTCTGGTTGAGCCTATTCATAAATATTCGAGATACTTTGTGTATCCAAAAGCCACTAGCTATATATAATAGCCTTTGTAAGACAAAAACAGCTGCAATTTTTCGGTCAATTTCTCTCATATTTTGTACGATATACAGTTTGACCTCTTTAACAAAGAAAGCTTAGAGAGTATTAATTACCTGATTGATTTTATGAATTGAAATGGTAAATTTTACGATTCCTTCTTTTTTTTCAGATAAAGAGCTTAACAGAGTCAGCAACACAGAACAATGAATCACATTACAGTTCATTACCACGACTCAGTTGGTCGAAAATCGGTTATTAATCGCCCTGAAATAGATTCAAGTTTGTAAAATTCACTCCTGTTTATTCATAGCATGAACTTGTATTTGTGACCTTTCACCCTGACTATTGACCCCGAGCTGCTCGTTTCTCCTCGATTTAGTCCACAGACATGCAGACAACTACAATACCAAGTTCTAGATTTGACTGATTTCAAGCAATGGTATCGACATTGAAATTACATAACTTCAGAAATAGATTGAAAAATCTATGGTCGTCATACCTATCGCCCTCCGTCTAACCTGACTACTATTTCAATAGAAAAAGACCGGCTATTTTTTGTATATCGTATTTAGAGAGGAGCCGTGTGTCGAAAAAGCGACTGCTCTAGCAAACATATGTCATGGAGGTATTGTAGTTGTTGGTGCATTTGTTTACCAAGTAAAAGCAAAGTGGCGGTATATACGTACATGTACACACTCGAGACGTCCAAGATAACAAGCCCAATGTAGAGGAGTCTTCCCACAGCACGCGGCATCAGTATCATCTATAGACAATCCCGTTGTTTGCAGTGCTGTTTCCAATCCAACGGCGTCCCCGTCCGTCGTCAATTCATGAAGTAATGACATTATGAGTCGAGTTCTTGTCGTTCAGTCTGTCTCATACGGCGTAAGGCTCTATGTATATCATCCTGAGCACTGCGATTCAGACATTAATCCGTAATTTTCTACTTGATTTAGCTTTCCGAGACACAAATTAACTTATCAACCACGTATTGGTTACATTAACCATAAATTAGCAGTTGTTAGCCGTCTGTTTCTGTAAATTGTTGATGTTTTCAATGAGAAATCGATTTGACTGAAAGTAGTCTCAGTCGATGTTACAGACAAATAGTCTCATAAAAATACGATCTTACGAGTAATATCTCTACACGCAATATAAC
>NC_135562.1:8202633-8305133 GCF_964340395.1 Glandiceps talaboti
ATCGTAATATGTAATCTGGAGCTACTGATAAAATAAACCTCCCACAATGGTCAGGGTAACTATGAATTGACCATTCGTGGTTGCAAGCAATGTACAGTATTGTTTACAATGCCAATTCATTAGTATTTATTATCACATTTCCCGTGATGCAGCATTCATTATGGCGGGTTTGCAAGTTCCCTATTATGTGATACTGTGAAATTGGAACTTTGCGTAGTTTACATATTGCCTAATTAGCGAAAAATCATTAATAATGCAAATTAACCATTAAGATTATCAGCTACATCAACAAGATTTTAAAGAACACGTGTGCTTCTTTACCACCAATGCATGTACTAAATCATTTCAAATTACCTAATTATCAAAAATGACTATTTATGCAAATTATATATCACAATTAAAAACTGGTTAGGGTTTTGTATAATTAATTTGGCAATTAAGGGGTACATCATGTATGATATCTATAGCTAAGAATTTTGCATTCCAACAATATGTGTAGGAACGAAAATCTGTATGGTTTTGCCCTTACTAGAGGCATTCAGTTCAAATCTGGTCAAATATCATTCCAACTGGTAGAATAGTAGAACATACATTGTCAATGTTTAGGGTTGTCGGTGGCCATTTGCCTCTTACCACTGTAGTCGGCGTTCGAACCCATTCAGGGTTTGATTAAATTTACCACTCTGTAAGTAAGAAAAGTGTCGTTCAGTTTGACTCTATCGAACAGCGTGGGTGAAAACCAATACCCGTATCAAAATATTCCAGTATTGCGACCTGCATATCGGATCTGACCTTCAAACATTGGATATCGCTAGTGCTGATGTTTGTGTTGTTGAAAGTTGAACATGACCAGTTATGACTTGTTGAAGTTTTTTTTATAGTAAACACCTGAATCAGATCTTCATATTAAGGCAAAGCAATATTATTGTATACAATTTTCATTAGTGAATTACATCGAACATGACATCGAACATGTATATTTTGTTATGACATCAAATTCGAAATTCGATCTACAATCATGTGATGTCACTGGAATTCAGGTCATGTTAACGTTCTTAACTCAGTGTAATTATAGACATTGTAACATTAGCATTCGACATGGAAAATACTGCTGCTCTTCTTCTTGGCTGTCTTGTAGCTGTGTTTGTCTTTAAAGTAAGTGGAATCCGTTGGTTTATCATAGAATGAATGCTTTGAGACATTTTCCAACTTTTCCTGAAATACTGATGGAACGGATATCAAATTAATGTTTGGTACGTCTTATCATGAGGGGTCCATCCTCATGATGTAATTGTATGTAAAATTAAGCACTGGAGTTGGTACACCCGAGATTTTTAAATACTAAACACTTTTAACTGCATATCGTAACATGTTAAAATCAAAACGTGAAATGTAGACCAAGTCCACATTCGTAAAAACAAAATAAAAATAATCATTAAATTCATAGTCAATCAAACAATAACTAGCAAGTTTCACACAAAACCTTACTAATATGTCGATAGCAAGGAATATGGAAGGAAACACATTATAAATATTTTTTCCCCATTTTTTCTTCTTATCATTTTAGTCTCCGGCGAATGCACTCTGTGCGGACGGTTCTGGTAAGTCGTTTCCTTCGATATAGAAGTTGCATAGTCTTTGACTGAACCAAAATTGTCAACTAAAAATTAAAGCCAATGTAGAAAATGCGATCACACAATTAAACTCTAAGCTATTAAGAAGCAAATCTGAACTCAAGCACAGTGTTACAGGTTTAAAGAAACACAGTGACAAACGAGATGTCTAGCTGCTTGCCAAGGTTCAGTATGTTCTACTAGTTGTGATGATACTTGTAATTGTAAACTCAGGTGATCAAGCTATTCATGCATGGTGACGTATTTATCTTCCACAAGGGAAGGTTATGTCATTGTTTAGTTATGTGTGTACGTCATCCTTTTATCGAAAAGGACTGGCTCAATTCAAATGAAACCTGGGACATAATATTCTTTAAATTAGGATAATGGCCAACACTTGTAGTATTAATTACAATGTATTACTCATTAGAGTTAAAAAGCTACATCACCAACCTTTAGAAAACATATGTGCTCTGACTGCGCGGCTCTCTTAACATCAACCAGTTCTGACCATAACCCCAAAAAGTATGTGTATCAAATTTTGTTTGAATTGGGCCGTCCATATTTGAGAATACACTGACCCGGCAGGCAGGCAGGCAGACAGACAGACAGACAGACAGACAGACACTCACTCACTCACTCAACACACACACACACACATATCACATCTTTAAAATATATCCTTCCCTTTAAAATACGGAAGGTAAAACTATTCAGTATATGAATAAATATCCACAGTCAGCTAACCAACATTGGATGTCTTGAAGTTTAAAGGTCAATATGAAAGTGACATACTCATAAGGAGATTCCCTTATGACCCTGAATTCAGAATGTGACCTCTTCATACTTGGCATTTGTTAAAGTCCTGTTTTATTTTCGAAGGCTATTTTGGTATATTTCTCTGTTGAATGATACAGGGCTAAAGCCTTGTTGGGTTAATACTCAACATTTACATTAACACATTGACAACCTGATAAATAATGTGAGCAGATAGATACACACTCTTGGGTTGGATTACAGGCTGAGTTGAAACCCAACGTGTGGCTAGTTTAATACGATAAGCATATATTATCATGAACTAAAAACTATTAATCGCAACCCCTGCAATTCAGGGTCACACAAAATGGACTTGACAACAATTATTTTGTGTTGACCTTGGGCTGTAACCTTCTCATTTTGAAGTAATCTGCAATAATTTAAATATGACCCAGGCAACAAGTTGATCTTGTATAGATTTATAAGTTGTTTGACCTTTGATGTATACCACTTGTTGCATCTATCATCTGTATAACTATTAATCAACTTCATCTATTGCCCATTTTGAAGCTCTCTTTTTCAGAATTCGTGACGTCATACCATCCCATCTTTGTACTTGATATCACGAAGCAATGTTAAATTTTTCACTATGGAAATATATTGTAGAATCTACAATCGTCTTTAGAAGATCATTATTAGCAACATGCACATATTTGTTCATATTTGATGAAGATAAAAAACGCCAAACCGTCATTTTTCATACTATTTTACAACGGAAATCACAAACGTTGAAATTAAACGTCGCCTGGTTCGACAAAAATCTCACTAACATTGCCACAGTTTTTGTCTGGCCAGACAAAATATCTCTTTCAAGTTGGAAATGTTCTCGTCTGGCTCGACAAAAATCTAAATAATATTTCCACATGTTATCGTCTGGCACAACAACCACTGAACTACAATTGATACATTTTAGTCAATTGACTGTCTCAAAAATATCAAAGAACACGCCAGACCTTAGGTTTACCAGGCAGGGACATGTGAATTTGGCATTGATCTCCTAAGATAATGGTAGCTCACGCAAAGAAAGTGTAACAATATCGGTAAAGATGTTTGTCACGCTAGACAATTGACGAAATGTTGTTGGTAAGATTTTTCTCTAGCCAGCTGATAGAATGTAGCTTTGTTAATGAGATTTTACCTTGTGGCTAAAATAGAACTATTGTGTAGAATGCAAAATTAGCACAAAAGTGATGAATCCAATCTAATTGTAATATTTATACAAAGTTGTCATAAGAATTCAAAAATTGCAATAAAGGGTAACTAACTTACAATTTTGCATTTAGTTTTTTCATAATTCAACAGAGCTTACAATAAAACCCATATTTCCATCAATCAACAGTTGCCGAGGTGTGCGCATTCAAGGTGTCAGCAGATATATTTATCAAAGGCAACAACGTCGTGACTCTAGATAGAGAAACCCCTGATATGTGTGCCGAAGCATGTCTGGAAGAGACTCGCTTTGTTTGCCGTTCATTTGACTATGGACATGATGAGGGAAAGTGTTATCTAAGTGACCAGAACGGCGCTACAGCTGATATTGGAGAACAGCCGAAATGGTCCTTGTATGAAAGAATGATTTCCAGTTAGTACTTTAATGGTCAAATATTTTAAACTAAAATTGCGTCATGGACTTGGTGACACTGCAGACTTTTAGTGTAAAATGTTTGTTCTGAAGATAAAACAGCCTTGGTCGATTCCACACCCATTTTGTCTCGATCACTGTACATTTCATTTACCTACTTTTCATTTAATTATGAAGCAGTCAATAGCCAAGTGAATATGTGTGTCTGCCAAAATATGTTAAAGTTAGGTAATATAGCCATACAGTTGCATAATAATGCATTGACTCGAGTAACGTTAGGTTATTGAAGACAATTTTCAAGTAGTTTATGACTTTTGATAATGTGTATGATCATTTAATGACATTTTTGGCATTAAATAACCTCCTTATTTTTCAAAAACTGTTTGCTTGGGAGGGGGATACCTCCCACACCCTCCCCACAAGCTATCATTGGGGATGGTGTTTCTGCCCAGAATCAAGGTTGAAAGAGAAAACCCTGCCGACTAAGTATCTCCAAGTATAGATTACAGCCCAGCTAATTGATTTTAGCCTAGAAGCCCTCCTAAAAAATTGAATAAATTTGCCTATATCAGTCAAATTAAAAATTGCTGCCATCACTTTCAAAAAATCATATTTCTGCAAAATTTCAACTTCAAAAAAAATTAATGATAACAGCCTTGCATGCTATCACACTACAAAATCTTATATTCCTATCAAATAAGGCACTTTGTATTTCACAGTAGCGAAGTAAATAGAAGTTTCCATAATGTACCCATGATTCCTATGTTGGAAATTGTTGTCTGAGCTTACAGTACAAGCAAAGGTTCTTGATATTTCAAATTAGACACTACAGCAGAGATTGCTGTCATAGTTAGTTTCTGAAAGAAGAGCACCATGAATAAATTAGTGAAGTCAGATTACACCTTGGCATCAACACTAAACTTTTTTATACATTCTGGTGAGAATTTACTGTTAAAAATGTGAAGTCATTTGGGGTTTTCCTTACAATCACTAGCTTTCCAGGACCAGTATTCTCCCAGAGCTTTTCAAAAGAGTTCTGAATTCTGAGGATTCTTCCTCCACCACACCATTCTTGTAACATTAGGGGGAACCCCCGTTTTCAGTAATGGGTATTGTAGTTATATTACGACAATAACCCTATACTTCATGATTGAGCTGTCAAAAGCATGTTACTTATCAGAACTATGGGCCCTTTTAGGGTGTAGCAAAGTGTTTTCAACTTCCTGATTTACGCACATTTATGTACATATTTAGGCTTCTTTTCTTGTTCATTATCAAGAAATAGATCAAAAGAAACAATTTTGTGCTCTTCATTCAGTATTCCAAAATAATGTCTTTTATTAATGAATGTTGCGTTAATTGTTGTTTGTGGACAGGACCCCAATCACTGCAAGAATGCTTTGATACGAGATACCTCTCAACTATTACTCATCTTGCAGCTCAATCCGTTTCCATTGTAACTGTTCCTAAACGATATATGTATGTATTTTCTTTCCACAGGTGACTCGCTGAGTCAGTTTAAACAGATGAATGGACTATACATGGTAAATGTACATGACACCAACGCTAAGTCAATGAAAGGTACCCAGGAGGAGTGCGCCAAGGCCTGTCTGGAACTGACTTCCCTTGAATGTCTTTCATTCAGCTATAAACAGGGTACGGGAGAGTGTTTCCTCCACAAGCAGGACAGGAAAACCTCCAAAACAAGGGATGAAGATGGATGGTATCTCTTTGAAAGAACCTTTATTCGTAAGAAATGTCATTATCTTTACAGAATTCACCTTTGGCTTTTCGCATATTGTCAAATGTTTGAAGGATGAACGAGACTATACAATTCAAAATTTGATGAAATTTTCATGACCAGATTTAAAACTAATCGACTTTATTTGATACGGGCACTGACAGCAATTGCGGATTTTACATCAAACAATTGTTTTACTAAATAAATTTTGACAGTTCTTTTATTGATGCGTTACACAATATCTTGGTTTTCTCAGAAAAATTAACCTGTGAGCGGGATGGTTGCAAACATGTAAAGACGTGAAAGTTTCATTGGATTTAATGGCAATATTAGTAATGTGCTTTTGACGGATAAAGTTCTTGACAAGCCAATTGAATCTGACACAAGCCATTTACATTACTATCTTGATAAAGTCGGTAATTTATTTTGATGAAATATTAATCTCAACAAGAATTTTGTTTTCAAATGAAGTCATTTATATTTTTGGAATATAATCTTATAAAAATGGTTATTTCGGAGAAACTTATCATTTCCCATTGAGTGTTAAATTTTCATGTTCACAGATGATGCTCTATGGAACTTCAAGGCGATCCATGGTGTATATGGAAAACCTGGTTTAAAGACGATTATGGTCAAACCTACGCCTGAGGAATGTGCATTTGTATGTCAGTTGGAGGAGGAATATATCTGCAAATCTTTCAACTACAATCACAACACTGGAAAATGTTATTTATCGAACAAAGGTGGAGATTTTGGTGAACTGAGCAAGGCCGACGGATGGTCCTTCTACCAGAGAACATTATCATGTAAGTATCACTTGAAGATGGCATTTGTATTTCTCTCAAGATGAAACAATTCACACTGATTTCATATTTTTGTGACTAGATATGAATAATAATTATTCTCCAATATGTTTCCCCATTCAGGAAACATATTGGGAAACATAAGGAAAATACGAGTAACCTAAGGAGCCTTGTCAGTACGAGTCTAGACAAGTAGTGACAAACACTTACGTCACAAATATTTTCTTGTTGAATGAAGAGAAGTACCGAGATAAAATTTGGAATATTTTGAATCGTAATTGAGCACCGCAGAACCAGTGACGTAGACACGAGTTGTGATGACGTAGAAACATCTGTTCAAAGAGAATAACGTGGCTTGTGCATGTTATAATTTATATTCTATTTATTTCTTTTAGTTTAATTCTTAAAGAAACACGCTACAGTACGTCTCAGTGCATTGTACAACAAACTAACAACCAAAGATGAAAAAAATAATCCAACAGCTACGAAAACACAGAAAAAACACCAATAAAATGTCTCCAAAGAAAGGGCACAAATGACTTATAAAATTGCTTGCTGGTTAAAAGTTCTTTTAAATATGAAGGATAAAAATTTCAGAATACAGCTGGTGGATTAAAACAAATCACTCATTAAATAGCGTTACACATTAAAATAGAGAGTCAAGTGTCCTGCAGATACCCTGTCAACTCAACTTGAAATCATCAAATTATATACTGTCTAAAAAGATGCGTCTTCAACCCACTTTTGAACATGTGAACAGTCTTAACACTACGAATATCAAGTGGTAGTGCATTCCACAAGGAAGGTGCGCAAACTGAGAAGGTTTATGCATTGTTACATATTTGATATTCTTTGACTGGTATAAATTATTTTACATTGCTATCAGTCCATTCTATATTTACATGTATCTTTTGAAATATATATTTACATAAATTTAATACGGCCTGCTTATATATATAAGTGTTTGTGTACATTCTTTACCAACAGCTGACGCATTGTGCCATTTTAAAGAGACCAATCGAGGATTCGTCGTTGGTGACAGTAAAGAGAAACTAATAGTGGACACAACTGAAAAATGCGCTGAAGCATGTATGGACGCTACAGGATACCACTGTCGTTCGTTTAACTATGGGAAGGCAGACGGCAGTTGTCGTCTAAGTGATATGGATAGTAAGACCGCTAAAATTGAAGAGGTCGGCGGATGGTATTTGTATGAGATAGTTTTCTAGACCAGTTAGGAAAATGGGGTCAAAGTTCTTACGGATTTGAGGTTTTCTTCAGTATTTTAGCTCAGAGATTCGTGTGGGTTTTTTTTCGTCTAATGCATTTCTAATTAGGGATCTGTAGATTTGAGAGTCAACAAGTTTTGATAACTGTTTATTACACCTCGGTGTTCTTCCGAAGGCTGTGATTGGTCAGACTCGTATCACGTGACCGATTTTAACTGGGCTATTGCCCACAAGGTGATATTGCCCGCTCATGCAGAGACTACTTTTTGTATATTTATTTGCACTCTAAACTTGTACCATTATTTACTTTGGCCAGGGGTCAGACACGATTAGCATAGCTATTTTCTGACTCCTGTTATCCGATCTTGTTTGCTTTTCCTGTATTTACGTTTGTATTGTACTTATTTTTGATCGGGTAATAAAATATATATCATATCATATCATATCATATCACTATTTGCCCGGGACTATTGCACTGCTTCTGCGCATAACAAATAGTCGTTCACTACTTTCGCTCAGACATGGCGACTGCCGCAGTAAGACACGCAAACCTTTCCGGTACAGAACTCGATGCCATTTTATTAGAATTGGACAGTAAGAACACAAAAATTGCTATCAATTATTCCGTCTCTGTTTTTAAAGATTATATCGGTTCCAAATTTGGATATGGAGAACGCGCAATGGAAACTTTCACCGCCGCAACATTAGACGAGGCCTTGACTACATTTTACGCTGAAGTCCGTACACAGAAAGGTGAGCTTTACAGCAAAAAATCCCTACTGTCCCTGCGTTATGGAATCCAGCGTCACTACAACCAGCCACCAATGCGAAGGAATTATGACATAGTCAACGGAGAAGATTTCGTACGTAGCAGGAGAATGTTCGCCACTATGTGCAAGAAGCTGAAAGCCGAAGGGAAGGGAAATGTAGCACATAAGCCACCGATACTACTGGGCGATTTAGAAAGGCTGTCGGCATGTGTGTTTGAGTGAATGAGGGATGGTGTAATAAAATTAATAACACATGCGCTCGGGCAATATCACCATTTAGTGCCTGCCCTCGGACTGGCACTCTTTACCAAAATTATGATGATGCCCTCGCCTTCGGCTCGGGCATCATCAAAATTTTGGTAAATAGTGTCAACCCTTGGGCAGGCACTAAATGGTGATATTGCCCTCGCTGGAATGTGTTATTACTTAAATGAAGACTACATCCCAGACAACCATCAAAACTGGTTGTCTGAGGTTACAGCATGTGACACTCTTTAGGCTACCCATAAAACCTGGAGTGAAATGGGTACGAAACTGCGGATATTTGCTTTGAAGTAATGTTCTTTTGCATATGATTAGTTCCGTTACACATATTACACGTGAATTGATTAGCAAAAGGGTCTCTCCTGGGGAATTCCAGTACAATAGGAGTTCTAGCCAGAGCTATGATCTACCCAACTGTACGAGTATTAGTACTGTTGACTACTGACGCCTTCAGATATTTGATTTATGTTTTAGAACACTTGAAAGGCAAATTAGTTATCACGGCTATCAAACATTAAATCAGACAGAAATGTGTTGTAGTGATACATATACATAATAGTGTATATTAAGACGTCATCAGTTACCATAGTTTGTTTTAAATGTTTACAGTTGGTGAAATCTACATGTAATTTCCGGAAAATGCTATAAATCGTATAAAGTATAACAGATAGCGGTTATTGGCGGTAATATTAATTCAAAAAATAAAATCAAGATAAAATAGACATTGTTGAATTACGAACGACAATTCTTGATGTATGTCTCATAAATCAACTTTCCCAAAACACTGAATATTGCTATTGCTTTAGTTTGTGTTGTTGAAAATTAAAGGAAACCAGTTGTGTGAATCAATAAAGTTACCTAACGGCAAACACATTATCATCACAGGCAAATAATTTTATTATTTGCTAGTTTAATTGGTGATTTAACGGCGACAATGTAAATGTTGTTGTGATGTCAATTTTGAAATTCGATCTAACAGTATTTGGTTTCACTTGAACTTACAATAAGTAAACTATCAATGCACGTATTGTACCACAAGCGCTCGACATGGAAAACACTGCACTTCTGGTGGGCTGCGTTATAGCTGTGTTTGCCATCAAAGTAAGTTGAATTCTTTGTTTTATCCTACAATGAATATTTTGAACCACTCTTCAACTTTGTCTGTACCTAGGGATGGTATACTTCGAGGTTTTGACCAGTTGACGATATACACGCATAGGGCGTCAGCAAAACGGAGTCTACCGGTCAAAACCAAGGAATATATATTTTCTCTTTAAAAAAAACAGGCAATGGTTTATTGCTCTCATATTATATCGTTATATTTACAACGAACTTTCTTTTAAAAAACGGGAAAACGAACTGTAGTTACAGTCATTAAACTTAAATATTTCACTGATGAATCATTTGCTACAGTGTAATGTCTGTAGTTGTGTTTATTTTGTACAGTGACAAGTTCATTCGTCAAACGGCTGAAGATAGACTAACTTTGTAGCAACTTTAGTTATATCATGTGCCTAGCCGTATCTTTTATTGGGGGGGGGGGGGTCAAAACCCGAGCGTCAAGAGCCACGCGACAGCTGTATGGTCAAGGGTGACGATGTTGAGTAAACATCGGACAGTTGCAGTTCTAGAGCTTTGAGCTTGTGACATCTCATTCACTTCCTCACCGTTTTCAGCGTTTGACACGGACGACTTTGTTCCTTGCACATTTGCCTCTTACCACTACTGTCTGGGTTCGAAACCATCCTGGGTTTGATTAAATTTAGTACGCTCTAAGTGAGAAGAGTGTCGTTCAGTTTGACTCTACCGAACAACGCAGGTTTTCCCCCGTCACATCGGTTTCCTCCTGCATGAACACTGAACCCTCTTTCTATTATTGGGCAATGCCTGTTGGATGATAGATAAATAAATAAAGTCTACATTAAAACGTATTATTAAAACTTTATAAAATTATATTATGAAAATATTAAAGCTATATCAGCAAACTTTACAGGACACATGCTCTTTGCTATGTTTAATTATATTGCATTTGCAGTAAGCATTCTTCAGATATAGCCTAATTACTTTTATTGTCTGGCTCCATAAAATGATACTAACACTGCTACAAAACATTGTCTGGTGCATCAAAATCTTGCCGATATTCATATATTTACGAGAGATGCATTTCGTCTGTCTGTCTGTCTGTCTGTCTTTCCGTCCGTCAGTCTGTCTGTCTATCTAGATATGTATGTATGTATGTATGTATGTATGTATGTATGTATGTCCATCCGACAGTCTGTCCGTCTTGTGAGGGATTATTATTTGAAATCCCCATTAGATACGCATCGTATTTTGTGAATTAAAGATGTTAAATATATAATGAGAACATGCTAAAATATAAATATCTAAAGGGTGCTCTGACAGTTGAATCAACTTCTACACAGTATATATGGTATACATGGTCTTTTCCCTAAGTGATTTTATGTGTTCTTCTATCATTGTGTTTAGTTGTCTCCCACTTTCTCCAATGTAGGAACCAGTGCAGGAATTACATTATTTTAATCCCATAGATGGCCCACACACACCTGTTCTGAAGGGGTCTTGTCTTTGGGAGCTACTACCAAGTTCCTGATTGTGCAGCCAGGCTTTAACTGAATGTTGTGCTTTTTAGAAATCCTGACTAGTTTTTTCTCTAAGACCGTAAGCATAAGGGGAGCACAACCATGCCAGGTGATTTAGCTCTGTCTCTACTTCTGTTGTTACCACTGCTTTTATCCTTGTTCATCCTACTTTGAGTGCGATCAAACACCCAGTTTGGGTATCCACATATGGACAGTGCTGTCATTCACTCTGCCGTCTTCTTTCGCAACAATAGAGGGGTTGCAACAGTCAGTAACGCATGTGACCAGGTAGTCAATTCCGAAGCATTGTCAATAATCACGTGACGCTATTAACACCTGGCGAAAACATGCAGTCCACTGAAGAACTCAATCGAGTCTAGACGAAATATTTGGACACGGTAACATTTCCTGCTTGTGATAAAATAACCTTTCTATATATCATGAAGCCAAGCTGATGAGTTTCGTTAGTTCTACAAAGTAAATAAACTTTTTTTTCCATTCGATGAATTTCTTTTGGCACGAATACTGAGTAAGGCTCTGCTCAACCACTGGCCGAATATTATTTTGCTGCTGATCTCCAGCGGCACGTTTACAAGAACGAGCCCTTTGGTTTTGGAAACGTTAGAACCTTGGGTGAAAACCAATTCCTTTACAATTCTACTTCCAATATTGCTACCTGCATAATATCGGATTTGACCTTTCAAACATTGAGTATCGCTAGTGCTGATGTTTGTGTTGTTGAAAGTTGAACATGACCAGTTATGACTTGTTGAAGTTATTTTTAGTAATCACCTAATCAATTTTATTGTATGCAATTTTTTTTTAGCGATTACATCGAACTCGTATACTTTGTTATGACATCAAATTCGAAATTCGATCTACAATCATGTGATGTAACTGTAACTCACACCATTTTAACGGTCATAACTCAGTGTAATTAAATAGACATTGTAACATTAGCATTCGACATGGAAAACACTGCTGTTCTTCTTCTTGGCTGTCTTGTAGCTGTCCTTGTCTTCAAAGTAAGTTAAATTAGTTGGTTTATCATAGAATGAATGTGTTAATCCATTTTCCAACTTTTCCTGAAATACCGATGCAAATTACTGTTTTGTACGTCTTTTCATTAGGGATCCCTGCTTATGAAGTAATTCTATGTAAAATTAAGCCACCCCTGGAGATGGTTTTCCAATGCTAAAAACTTTGAACTGCATGTGAGTTATAACCTTTGCAAATCAAATGATTTGAAATATCGTAACATGTTAAAATCAAAACGTGAAATGGAAATTAAATCCAAATTCTACAATCATAAAAATAAAATAAAAATATTCATTAAATTCATAGTAAATCAAAGAATAAGTAGCAAGTTTTAATCAAAACATTACTAATATGTCAAAAACAAGTAATATGGAAGGAGACACAATATAAATAATAAATATTAACTTTAATTTTTTCTTCTATCATTTTTAGTCTCCGGCGCACGCATGCTGTTGGGACGGTCCTGGTAAGACCTCTACATTAAATTTGTAGTCTTTGACCGAGCCCAAATTGTCAACTGAAGCCAATGTAGAAATGCGGTCACGTAATTGAACTCAAAGCTATTAAGAAGCAAATTAGAACTGAAACAAGAAACTCAGTGACAAACGAGAGGTCTAGTATGTTCTACTAGTTGTGATGATACTTGTAATTGTAAACTCAGATGATCAAGCTATTCATGCATGGTGACGTATTTACCTTCGACAACGGAAGGTTATGTCATTGTTTAGTTATGTGTGTACGTCATCCTTTTCTCGAAAACGACTGTCTCAATTCAAATGAAACCTGGGACACAATATTCTTTAAATCAGAATAATGGCTGACACTTGTAGTATTCATTACAATGTATTACTAATTTGAGTTAAAAAGCTACATCACCAAGCTTTAGAAAACATAATTTATGCGCTGTGTTACCATCAATCAGTTCTGCCTATAACCCTAAAGACTATGTGTACAAATTTACACACACACACACACACACACACACACACACACACACACACACACACACACACACACACACACACACACACATCGAATCGTAAAATATGTCCTTTCCTAATTGAAGGTAAAACTATTCAGTATCTGAATAAATATCCAGAGTCAGGTAACCAACAGTTGCTGTCTTGAAGTTTAAAGGTCAATATGAAAGTGACATACTCATAAGGAGATTCCCTTATGACCCTGAATTCAGAATGTGACCTCTTCATACTTGGCATTTGTTAAAACCCATATTTCCATCAATCAACAGCTGCCGAGGTGTGCCCATTCAAGGTGTCAGCAGATATGTTTATCAAGGACAACAACGTCGTGACTCTAGCACTACGGGGAAAACGGGGTTCGATTTGTTCAGTACAGCGCCATCAACGAGAAACAAGTAAACTACTGACCTCGGGGTCATATCCATAGAAACTCCTACACTATAAGACTGTGAAAATAAGTGCATCCATCAAAAGAAAGCTGAGGGAAGCAAAATCAGACCTCAGGCAGTGTAAGTTCGATGATTATATTAACCTAAACGGTGTGTTTGATGACCTAGAGAGAGCTGTGGATCTGTCCGTGAGGAGGAACGACAAAATAACGCCGGACAAGGCACAGTGGAGGCAGACTCTTGTGTATCCAATGTTTTTACCTAATCGAAATTGAATAAATATTCATAAAGATTAGAATAAGAAGTCTAACATATTTACACTAACCACATACATTGTTCAGTATGAATCTTAACATCATGATATGCCTAGAATAAGCATGATCGCCCACAGTAAGTTGACAAGACGTTTGTTTACATTGACAACAGTGTACGCGTCCGTAGGTTCAACGCACGTACTACATCTTATAAAAGTGGATGTGTTACCTGCTTCTACTCGTTGGTTCAATTTTTTCAGTTTGCGTTGTATGTACACAAAACTTTCACAGTAACTGTATTGCATGAATAACCAAAACTCTATCGTTTTCGATTTTTCACTTATGCTACGTAACGTCTTCAATTTGTGTGGACCTTTTGCAGCAAATAACAAGCATTATACAGCAAGACGAGAACTGGCGCAGGCCTGCTTCAGTTCAAGGCCTCTATTTTCACTACAGTGTAACTTTAACGAAAAATAACCAACTGAAACATAGTTTTAACATATATTAACACAATGATGACAAAATTAGATCGAATTCCTTCCTGATTATCCGTGTCCGGGAAAAAAATGACGACCGGCATCGGCGCCAAATACACACTTTCGAAAATGGCGCGTCTCATTATCCAAGCTCATGAATAATTCATGAGAACGCGCTACCATGGAACGCAATCGCGTCAAATATCCCCGTAGTGAGACAGAGAAACCCCTGAATTGTGTGCCCAAGCATGTCTGGAAGAGACTGACTTTGTTTGCCGTTCATTTGACTATGGACATGATGAGGGAAAGTGTTATCTAAGTGACCAGAACGGTGCTACAGCTGAAATTGGAGAACAGCCGAGATGGTCCTTGTATGAAAGAATGATTTCAAGTTGGTATTTTAATGGTCAAATATTTTAGTTACAATTCTGTCATGGACTTGGAGACTCTGCAGACTTTTAACAGTAAAAAACAGCCTTAGCCGATTGCACACCCAGTTTGTCTGGTTGAGAACTATTTCCGAATCGCCTGTCATATATAAATTGTTTCGAATCTGTTTCTGGAAATTACTCACTAATTATTCCAGATGTCTCAATAATTACATAGGCTGGGGTCAGAATTTACTGCAGGGGGGGGGGGCTGGGGAGAAACACGGGGGCATAAAAATTGAGAGTCCAAAGTGGAGCTACGAAAATTATGATGGTCTGAAAGATGCCCCCGAAATATTTTGCTCATGATTTGAACCAAATTAACGTCAGAAGCGGTCGTTTACCGAGTAAATTAAAAAAATTCTCCTGGTTTAGCCACAATGCCTTCTAAGACCTAGATTCAATAATGAGTTGGTGGCAGCCATGCGATTGTATTTGTATATGCCTTCCTCTGTCTGTCTGTCTGTCTGTCTGTCTGTCTGTCTGTCTCTCTCTCTCTCTCTCTCTCTCTCTCGCTCTCTCTCTCTCTCTCTCTCTCTCTCTCTCTCTCTCTCTCTCTCTCTCTCTCTCTCTCTCTCTCTCTCTCTCTCTCTCTCTCTCTCTCCTTGTACTTTGCAAAATCGTACACTTCATTTACCTACCCATGATACATTTAATTATGATGCAGTCAATAGCCAAGCGAATATCTGTGTCTGCCAAAATATAAGTTAATGTGTAGGTAATATAGCAATTCAGTTGCATACTAATGTATTGACTCGAGTAAACTTTGGATATTAAAGACAGTCGTTCAAAGTAATTATGACTTTCGATGTGTATGGTGGCCTTTTACATGTCCTTATTTTTTTAAACTGCTTACTGTGGGAGGGGGACATTCCCTCCTATACCCTTCCCTATAGCTACCATGGGGGATGCTGTTTCTTCCCAGAATCAAGGTTGAAAGAGAAAACCCTGCTAGCTAAGTATCTCCAAGTATAGATTACAGCTGAATGTGGGACCTTTTCCGCAAGTCCACATATATTTGTAAAGAATCTTTTCATATTTGTTATGTATGGTCGCCAACCACAGTCTTTAAATATTTGCGTAAATTTGCATAAATCAGTAAAAGTCAACTATATGCTATCACACTGGAAAAATTTCATATTCCTAGTAAATAAGGTACTTTGTATTCCTCAATAGGGAAGTAAAATTTTCATAATACAACTATGATTCCTATGTTGGCAATTGTGGTCTGAGCTTATATTACCAGAATGACAAGAGAAACTTAATTTTAGAGCAGCATGCATAAAGTAGTGAAGTCAGAGGACATCTTGGTATCAACATTAATCTTTCTTTATACATTCTGGTGAGAATTTACCGGTAATATTGTGAAAATCACACGGTGATTAATCACTAGCTTTCCAAGACAGTAACATTCTTCAAGCACTTTTCAAAAGAGCTCTGAATTCTTAATTCTTCTTCCATCACACCATTCTCGTAATAATAGGGGGAAATACCATTTTCAGTAATGGGCATTGTTGTTATAATATGACAAGAGCCCTATATTTCATGATTCAGCTGTCAAAAGCATCTTATTTGCCAGAACTATGGGCTTTTTTTAGTGTAGCAAAACGTTTTGAATTTTCTGATTTACGCACATTTATGTAAATCTTTAGACACATTTTGTGCTCTTAATTCAGTGTGAATATTTGCAAATTAAGGCATTTCACAGAACTACATGTATGTGTTTGATAGTGACCACCTTATTTTTTTCTGATCTATGCAAATTTATGCAAGTGGCGTTAATTGTAGTTTGTGGACAGGACCACAATCACTGTAAGAATGCTTTGATACGAGATACCGCTCAGCCGTCATTGCCTCCTGGGCCTGTACTCTTCTTGCAACTCAATCTGTTTCCATTGCAACTGTACCTAAACGATATCTATGTGTATTTTCTTTCTACAGGTGACTCACTGTGTCAGTTTAAACAGAGGAATGGACTATCCATGGTAGATGTACATGACATTAACACTAAGTCTATGAAAGGTACCCAGGAGGAGTGCGCCAAGGCCTGTCTAGAAACGACTTCGTTTGAATGTCTTTCATTCAGCTATAAACGGAGTACTGGACAGTGTTTCCTCCACAAACAGGACAGGACAACTTCCAAAACAAGGGAAGCAGATGGATGGTATTTCTTTGAAAGAAGCGATATTGGTAAGAAATGTCATTAACTTTGAAGGTGCCGAGACAGAATTCAGCTTTCCGCATTGTCAAAATATTCAACAATACAGTTCGAAAATGATGAACTGTTCATGACCAGATTCAAAACTTATCAACGTTATTTGATGACAGTGTGACGATGGCTGATCACTGACAGCAATTGTGAGTTTTACATCAAACAATTGTTTTACTGAATACGTTTGACAGTAATTTCATTTATATCTTCGATAGTGTCTTGATGTCTGATATGAGAAATATTAATCAGTGTGAGCGAGAAGGTTGGAAACTTGTAAAAACATGACAATTTCATTACATTTAATGGCCATATAGTAATATGGATTTGACGAATGAAATGCTTGGACAACCCAATTGAATCTGGTATGTGCACCAAGCCATTTACATTATCATGATAAAGTCGGTAATTTATTTTTATGGAATAATTATCTCAAAAAGATATGTGTTTTTTCAAATGCAGTCATTCATGTATTTGGGAATATAAGCTTATAAATAATAGTTTATTTTCATTTTCACAGTTAGTGCTCTCTGTAACTTCATGGCGAACCATGGTGTATATGGAAAACCTGGTTTAAAGACGATAATGGACAAATCTACGCCTGAGGAATGTGCATTTGCATGTCAGATTGAGGAGGATTATATCTGCAAATCTTTCAACTACAATCACAACACTGGAAAATGTTATTTCTCGAACCAAGGTGGAGAACTTGGTGAACTGAGCAAGGCCGACGGATGGTCCTTCTACCAGAGAATGTTGTCATGTAAGTATCACTTGAAGATGACATTTGTATTTCTCTCAAGATGAAACAATTCACACTGATTTCATATTTTTGTGACTAGATGTGAATAATAAATCTTCTCCAATATGTCTCCTAATTCAGCTAAGAAAAATACGAGTGACCTATGGAGCCTTGTCAGTACGAGTCTAGACAAGTAGTGACAAACACTTACATCACAAATATTGTCTTGTTGAATGAAGAAAAATACAGGGAGAAAATATAATTATACCTCGGCATCCATATTATAAGTAAATGCGGGAAATAAATACAGTTGGAATGTTTTGAATCATATATTGAGCACCGCAGAACCAGTAACGTAGACACGGATTCAACGAAAATAATATCGCTTGTGCATGTTATAATTCATATTAACAGTTATTTTGTATTTATGCATTGTCTGATATTTGATATTCTTTGAATGGTATAGATTATTTTACAATCCAATCAGTCCATTTTACATTCATACATATCTTTTGAAATATATATTTACATACATGTAATATGACTTGCGTTTATACAAGTGTTTGTGTGCACTCTTTACCAACAGCTGACGCACTGTGTCATTTTGAAGTGTCCAATCGAAGATTCATCGTTGGCGACAGTAAAGAGAAATTAGTGGTGGACACATCTGAAAAATGCGCTAAGGCATGCATGGACGCTACAGGATACCACTGTCGTTCGTTTAACTATGGGAAGGCAGACGGCAGTTGTTATCTGAGTGATATGGATAGTAAGACCGCTAAAATTGAAGAGGTCGACGGATGGTATTTGTATGAGATAGTTTTCTAGACAAGTTAGGAAAATGGGGTCAAAGTTCATACGGATTTGAGGCTTTCTTAGGTATTTTAGCTCAGAGATTCGTATGTGTTTTTCAAGTCTAATGCATTTCTAATTAAGGATCTCTAGATTTGAGTCAACAAGTTTTTGTACTAATATTACTGTATTAAGAGTACATCTCAGACAACCATCAAAACTGGTTGTCTGAGGTTATAGCATGTGACACTCTTTAGGCTACCCATAAAACCTGGAGTGAAAAGGGTACGAAATTGCGGATATTTGCTTCGAAGTAATGTTCTTGATTACGATTAGTTCCGTTACATATATTACACACAAATTGATTAGCCAAAGGGTCTCTCCTGGGGAATTCCAGTACAATAGGAGTTTACGCCAGAGGCTATGATCTACCCAACTGTACGAGTATTACTATTGACTACTGACGCCTTCAGATATTTTACAGATTGATTAATGAGAATTGTCGTTCATAATTCAACAATGTCTATTGTACCATGATTTTATTTGTTGCATTAATATTACTACATTCAAATGCCAATAACCGCTGTCCGTCCTACTTAGGATAATTGACATTGTTAAGGATTGTTAAGAAATCAAAGATTTAAAGAATTTGGTAGAAATTATAATATTATGCAAATCTCGCCAATTATAAACATTTAAAACAAAATATCGTAAATGACAACTTGCTAGTATACACTATATATATTTATCATTACAACACATTTCAGTATCTGTCTGACTGAATGTTTGATAGCCGTGGTAACAAATTTGCCTTTGAAGTTTGCTAAATTTTCAAAATTGTAACAAGTGTAGTTTTAGCGGTGTTATACATGTACTACATGTATACATGTAATACATGTAGTTTTAGCGGTGTTATACTACGTGAAGATATACTTTTATGAGGAAATCTCAGTGATTTTTATGAATGAGTGCAATGACATTAAAATTAGTTTAACCTAAGATTCTTTGTGTGTATGTTTGTGGTGGGCGAGGGAAGAAGGAAAGTTAGACAGACACTTTATATTTGGTTTTAATGTCTTTCTCGAGAAGGATTTGCTCAATAAAATGAAAAGAATATTGTTACATACTTCTCTGGGAGAAGTCTGTTGTAAAATTTATGCATGATCTATTATCCCACATTTCCACTTTTCACGTTTTCATGTGTGTTTTTAAAATAGTTTAGCATATTGGTTATATTTTTTGCGTGTACTTCAATAGGATTATGCTAAACATGAAATGAAGCACACAATATAGTGTCATTTTTCTTTGGATATTCAACATCTAATTATATGTTTTGGTAAAAGATTTATTTAATTGGCATATTTTATTATCTTCGTGTATATCTGAAATTCGTTTTCATTGTTACAGGAGGAAATCTGTTTAAAGGAACTTTATTAAAACGTACTTAGTGATCATATTCAAGAACTGAATACTATAAGTAGTTATGTATTCATGCCAATCTTTACATTTGTTGTTCTACCAAATATGTACACGTGTACTTTTGTGACCTAATGATAAACAAAAATATTTATTAGTGGTTACATGATAAAAAGTGATTTGTTGGGAATCAACATATAGGTACATTAAGGTATAGAGGAGCAGATCAAATTGTTTTGCTTCTCATCATTCAGATTACCTTGGAGAGTACACTGGTGTGTCTGTAAACTAAACAGATGTAAACTAAATGCCATGTGCAAGTCATGACAGCAAGACTTTTGATGATACAATACATGAAATAGCTCCGGCACTGAAGTGTGAATGAATGAATACAGCACCTTCTGACAGAACCTGAAACTATCCCCCAGGCATATTCATAACTACACCTCTCTTATGGGAGGTAAAATGTACTACTAGTATACAAGTCGTTAGCAAAGGCAAGAGATATATATATATATATATATATATATATATATATATATATATATATATATATATATATATATATATATATATATATATATGAAAAGACTGTTTTAGCTACTAAATACCACACCTTTCGCTATGTGGACTACTGTTCGATAATCAAGACCACTAGGTCTTTCGGATTCATCTTAATATGCATGGCATGAGGCAATATTCCAAACTCACAAAATCATACTAATAGGATTATTTTCCACAAACAATGTTATTGATGTGATCAGACTGTGGTCTGTGTGGACTTGAATATATACATGTTATAGATAGTGCGCCCCCCCCCCTCCCATGTAAATTGCAACCCGCTAATGTCGGCATTATCAGTCAATGTTAGTGAAAATGTAACGCTCATGCCGGGGTACAGTTAATCGGAGTCATCCAGATGACTAACTTTGTATCTTTGTTGTTTTTGTTCAACTGTACGAATTTTCCGTGTGTGTTTCTTGCCGACTGGACGCTGGTATTGTTGGAGCTCTCGTTGAAACGTTGATTGCATCACTGCAATTGTTGTCTTGTCTATATCCACCACTCGGATTGTCTTCAGACTTCCAGGAGAACGACTTGATGTACCAAATTCCTTAATAGCATCAAACATTGCTTCAGCACAAACATTTTT
Organism: Glandiceps talaboti; assembly: GCF_964340395.1. Classification (NCBI taxonomy): domain Eukaryota; kingdom Metazoa; phylum Hemichordata; class Enteropneusta; family Spengelidae; genus Glandiceps; species Glandiceps talaboti. Next base: position 8,223,932 of record NC_135562.1, read on the forward strand.
AGGAGCGCCATACACTCCTGTGTTGACGGCTGGTAAAGCTATGGACGAAGCCTTCAACTTGTTCTCTGCATACATGAGGCTGTTATGAACAGTCTTTCGCAGGATGTCTTGACTGGGACTGTTGTCTTTCCATGCCACTCCTATTGCATGAAGTACATATTTGCATGGCAGGTTATAAGCTCCAGTGTGCACGACTTCTGAAGGAGCCAATTTCAACTGTCGACTTTTGACAATCTGGTGGCTCTCCCTCTGTAACCCATGCCCTGCTACACGAACCAGTGCTCCCGCTAGGCCTCCACCATGTTCTAATACTTCATTTGCTGAATTTACGACTACATCTACAGATTCACGTGTCATGTCACCACAGCAGATATCTACAGTAATTCCCCATGGGGTCTTCAATGTCAAAGTGTCTAAATCCATCTCACTGCTCTTTTGAATACCATAGCCTGTATATTTTTGGCGTAAACTCTCCTTTTCATCCCACCACCTTTTCCCCATGCTGGCAGTCTGAATAGGATGCTGCTGATAACTTTTTGTCTCTCGTTTGCTACGTGCTAGTCTTGTTTCCTCCTCATCGTTACCTTGTTGAATGATACGTGACATCCTTAGACCATTACCTTTCCTCTCGACTTCAACTGATGCACCTTCGGGAGTGCTCCTTCTTGTATAGGCATCTGAAGAAGTTAATGTGTTTTGAAAACCGCTCAAACCGCTTGCGTTTGTGTCTGTCATTCCTTGATCAAAGAATATCTTCTTACTTTTCGTTTTTCCTGAACTTGACATTTTTGGAACAAGGATATCCTCTTTCATCTACAAAAAGGTAGATAAACAGATATTTCACTTATTTGAATAATTTGATGGGAGGGATGTGTGTATGCAATATAATACAGGCTGGCATAGAGTGAAACTGGCAACATACTTTTATTTTACTTCAATAAATCTTTACCCATTTGGTGTTACTCATTTCATTGATAAATTATGAAAGTTTCAAACACAAAGAAATGTAAGAAAAATGTAATAGTCTAGGAACGAGTCTGCAAACTCATTAAACAGAAACTCACCTGATCGTGTTGTTTTTGATAAGAATCAGAGACTGCCGAGTCGCTCATGGTGTAGTGTTGCTTGGATTCATGATGAGCCTCTCGCCGAGTGACAATAGATGGTCTGCTCTCAGACAGGCTTGCTTTACCTTCAGATCTGACAGAATGTTGATTCGGAGGTTGTGTCTGTTTGACATCATCATCTATAACAGTTTGATTGCGGATATCTATTGAGACCCCACGTTTATTCTCTGACGATTCATCGATCTTGCTTTCCTCAGATTGGGCAAGTAACTGGCCTTTGTATTGGTCTTCCTCACTCTGACTTGACTCAATCAGTGTAGTGACAATACTGGTTTGTATTTCAGCCTTGGTGTCTGGAGACAACAATTTCTGGATTTCCTTGTTGACTTTTTCTACAGCCATCTTTGTACCTTGCAGTCGTAGACTACCATCAGGCTCAACGTCTACTCTTACCTGGAATAAGACATAAATAATAAAAGGTTTACTCTATTTACTTGTGCTTACCATCAACATTTGGGATTATGAAGCTATTACTTTTCATGAATGTCTCCTGAAATCTATGTTTGTACAATTATCTGATTTCTCTTAGCAACATGTATGTATGTATGTATGTATGTATGTATGTATGTATGTGTGTGTGTATGTATGTATGTATGTATGTGTGTGTGTATGTATGTATGTATGTATGTGTGTGTGTGTGTGTGTATGTATGTATGTATGTATGTATGTATGTATGTATGTATGTATATATAAGTATGTATGTATGTATGCATGTATGCATGTATGCATGTATGTATGTATGTATGTATGTATGTATGTATGTATGTATAGATTCCTTTCCTATCGTTGAGATTGCTATTTGGAAAGCATTGAACTATACGACATGGACTACCACGTCTAAAGTCTTACCACTTTCATTGTATTCCAAGACAAATACCCGATTCCAAATAGCAACCATGCGTATATAATCATCAAAAAACTCAAAACATTTCAATTGTAACTAAGATTTCAACAGGATAGGGGTTCACTTGCATTGACCACAACTAAAAGAATTATTTTGAAGTTTGTAAAATTTGTAAATGTAAATTACAGGAAAATCATTAATACTAATAGAAGTTATATGTGAATGTGGATTTCCACTGAAATGGCTGTAATAAGGCAGCTTGTCTAACCAATGATACAACAGAAAGTTGTTGAAGTCACTGTTGTATATCACATATCTACATTCATGTTTGACCCTGTCTTGTGTATATCTCAAGATCGAACTATATGTTGACTGAGACTGCTATTTTTCCTCAAGTGGTGAACAACAACTTGACACCTTCAATTCCTTGAACTTAAACCGAAACATTTGCTAGGCTAATTTGTCTCATCTGAAAACTGCTGTTATATGTAAAATATATTGGTGTATACATGCTGTATAAATGTATATTTGTCTGTCAATGAGTCCAGGCCATGCATGTGTGACCACGGATGTTGATCCCATCTAGTCAATTGATATTTGAATACAAGAACATACATGTAACGGTCTTGCAGATGACTGTATGGTAGATATGTCCATGAAGGAGAGCTTCTTAATGTCTTCATTCACCACTTTCTATAAACAAAATACAAGATATCACTATTATATGTATCATATTATTAAACTTTACATGAAATGTTTCATACAGGTATTCATTTAGTTGGTACATAACCCATGAAGTATGCGTGTCATGATGTGTTGCATAGCACCATTCGTTATCAGGCTAGTCGTGTATAATACACGTACAGCCATCTGTGTATCATATGCCAGGTTCTTGACATTTCAGTCATTTGTTTCCCTTGATAGCTATGTCAATGCTCGTAGTAAAAAGTGTGAATAAATACAAGAGTTTGATATTCATACCTTGTCTACAAAAGCTTCTTTGATATATTTATCAATGCTTTCAATAGCAGAGTCTATGTTCTGCTGCACTTCACAATGCACGAGGAGGGTCAGCATGCCATAGGGATTCCAAGATGATTCTGTCGCAGAACCCGGTCCACTGTTCTGTTTTTCTTCTATCGTGCATTTGAATTCATCTTCAACTGACTTGAGGAAAGTTTTACCTTCTCCTTCGGTAAAAATCATTGAGAGACCTGGTGTATTAATTGTATAGGGGCTACATTTGACGTCAGTGACAAGTTTATTTAGGTGTACAAGAGCCATATCGGTGTCGTCTTTGGTGCCTTTGACCAGAATCTCATTTGACCCACTTCGTTGTGTCTTCGAGATGTGGAAGGGCTTTCTTTTAGCTTGATCTTCAGTATCCTGCATAGCGTCATTCTTGTGGTCATACAGGTACCTCATAACACCAGGTTCAACAACGAGTGTTTTCTCAATGATTGAATTCCCTTTGATGAAGCTTTCAATCTCGGCAAAGACGAGATCAATGGATGATTTGATACCAATTACAGATAGGGTTGTATTGATCTGATCCGAATTAAGTGTAATCCTCACCAGTCGATCTTCTTGTAGTTTCAAAGAAATGCTTCTCCATTCATCCATCTGGAATACCGATACCAGGTCTGTTCCTATATCCATATTTTTCTCAACTACCTGCATCTTGAGAACTTCTATGGCTCTTTCAAGGTCTGCCTCATTGTTTGAAGAGCAAATGACGTCCCCATCATCAACTAGGTACATGGCATTGATACTTTCATCTTTGAAGACATTATCAATCTTGTGAGTCACTTCTTTGGAACTCAAAACATCGATCACGTGAGAGTCTAGAGTCTTGACCCTTGACACCAACATGCGGTTCATATGTTCATACATCATGACTTTGGCTTCCATGATTGCATCTGCTTGCCCTTCCAATACCACAGTGTCAGTCTCGGATGATAACTGGACACGTACATCAGGAAATTTGTCCATCACTTGATCTGTAAACCCAGACAGAAGCAACTGCTTTATCTTCATACTTTCGAGTTGAAAGCAGTCAGTCTTCCTCTTTATAGAGGCATTAATATTTACCTGCATGTCATCTACACAGCTTGCCTCTCCAATGACATTTATTGACAAAGAAGACTGGTCAGCCTGCCAAGAGACATCATTATTTTTCGGAGAGCTTTGCAATTTTTCAGTGACCTGTAGAAAGATTTCTTCGGGGACAGAGATGGAGACTTCTTTGAATCTGTCAAGGAACTCTTGTAAGCTACTTTCTGCTGTCTGGGCCCAGTTTTCATAATCACTGTCCTTGCTCTCTCCTTCCTCTGTCATGCACCTGGTCAGTGTCGCTGATTCCTCGTCATCCTGGTGAGGCCATTCTACTTGGGCAAATGACCGCATCAATGTCAGATTCAGCTCCTCCTTGAAGTGCTCATGCGCCATGATGAACTTCATAGTGCTGGAGTTGACACGTACAGGTAAGGTTTGTGGTATCTTTGGTGATGCTCTGTCTGTGCTGGGTTCACATGGTGTGCAAAGACTTTCATAGCACGGCTCTACTACCACAGTAGTCTTGCTAATTGTATGACTTCGTCTCAACACAGAGTCAATAACTGTGGAAAACAAAGATATGTGACATTGAACATAGAGAATCTACGATGGGTACGAACATTTTGCCTAGTTCATTTAACATCTTCAGATCTGAATAATCGACAGAGTTACACTGTGATATTCAGATTATCATAACAAGTTTAAAATTCATGACAAAAAGTTGATAGTCTCAACTTCGAGAAGAACAAATTACTTTGGCAAGACTGCACGAAGACACTGTCTGGCATGAATGTTATATGCTTTGGTCAGTCTTGTAACAACGAAAAACTGAAGGAAACAACTTGCATGAGGGTTGCTGATGTAAGAGTACTGGTTTTGTTGATAAAATGAACGCTAGGGCCTTCATCGAATGCAAACTTACTACCATATAGAAAGCTGGGCCTAGTGTGTCATCACTCAATTTAAATATATTCTGCAATAACGTTTTATTTTGTACCTTTATAGTTTTTGAAGTAGACAATTGCCGTGTTCTTGACCTTATCATATTCCACTTTTTCTACATCTCCGCCACCACTCCTCTTCCAACTTTCAAAGTACAGTTCAAGCGTCTCCTCCGAGACTGTCTTTGGTAAATCCTTCACCACAATACACTGTGTATGATGCACTGGTTCTACCACAAGCGTTGCCTTGTCTAGAGTTCTTTGACTGATACGCCTTATGATGTCATCAAAGTCTGAAATAGTGTAATCAAAAGAAACTGTGTTACCCCTCTCAAATACGTTTTTTCCATGGCTACAGTTCGCAGTAAACTTTCACCATACCTCTCATGTAGTCCCAGTAAATCATCTCATTTCATTATATTCTTTGAACTATATTTCAAGGCAAATGAGGTTATGAGTAAAGGGGGGGGGGGGGTTCAATGGTCAGTTTTTAATTCTTCCTTTTGTTTTAAAGCCCAACATGTATGCTTAATTGCCGTGAACGAGTATCCATACCGTTTATGAATATACAATTGTACAGATCAAATAACAACTACCCAACCCGACCCACAACCAACATATTAATGGATTTACCTGTTATTTCATCAGTATATCTGACCATCACTGTACCACGATCTTGACTAAACAAAAGTTTGGGTTCCTCATCAATATTAGTGCGGTTTTCAAGATATAGTTCAAGTTTCTCTGTTGTTGTGCCTTCTGCTAATCCCTTCAAGAGAAAACTCCTCTTATCCTGCGGTGTTTTGGGTTTTGTCTTTTCGATTGCTGGTACATTGACTGCGAGTTGGTTGCCCCCAATAACATGCCTGCCACGTTTTAGAACCCTTTCTGCATCTGTGACAACGAGAATGTGTTTGATTTAAACGTGTGCGCTAATCTAAAGTGATGAAGTACTGATAAAATTAATTCATCCAGGTACAATATAAAGTTTTGCGATAATACATTTTCCGAAATCTAGTTTTACAACAAATTTGATATTCTATATTTTTGGTAAAGAAAGATACCTTCTGAGTTTTCATACGTGATCATCAATATGTCTCCACTCTTCTTTTGTGTTTCAGCAATTGGCCCTCCACCAGATCTCTTTTTACTTTCAAAATACATCTCCAGAGTTTCAATAGAAACCTTGTCTTGAAAACCATGCACTTCGATTGTACAGTTTGCAACATCATCCCCATCTTCAAAATTATCTGAAATATTCGATAAAAATGCATAAATCAAACGAGACGCATTGTGTCAGTTATATCAATGTGAACATATACTCCGTTACCTGCAGTAATTACAAGGGTTAGGGTTGAGAGAATTAGAGGTCACACTTTTCAATACAGTGTTCTCGGGGAGGGCCATATTTTTAGAAAGCGAAATTAGGGGAGGGTCACATTTTACTTTAACTCATTGTGTTATCTAACTATACATTATTTTGTTATTTTGGTGGCACCCTACCGCTGCTACAAATGTCACAGAGAACACAGCTGCCAGATCCCACCACTGCCACCATTGTCATGGAATATTAGAACATGTCAGTCAAATCGCTCTGTTGAAAACCTTACAGTGAATCAATTGTTAGTTGTGATGTTGTGAGAGGTCTCCATAGATCTCAAGGGAGTGAAGGGTAAACATTGTAATATTAAGATATTGGTGATAACGATGTGGTGGAGTGAGGATGTTCGTGAACCCAAATAACATTCTCGCAAGCCATAGTTATTATTTCTACCACTACATTTTGAAATAAGTAAAGCTGTAGGAGGCTCGTTAAGAACGTTGCCGTAAAACAGGCCGTAGTTTGCGACGATGCCCTATAATGTCAGTGGTGCATCATCCAGTCTTTCGTAGTTCTGTCCTCCAGCTGACCTCCAGCTATACTAATTATATACAAACAAGGGATTGTAGTGTCTTTACACAAATTCACTGTGATGGTAGTAGTGAGTAGCAACCAATGCGTGGTGGTGGTGGTGGTGGTGGTGGTGGTGGTGGTGGTGTTTGGTTCATGTTTTGCTTTCAATTCTGTTTCGTTTTTACTGTCCAATTCATAAAACGTACCTTCCGTTGTAATTTCTTCCTTCTTCGTGTGTCCCTGTTTGACAACCAAGGTTTGACCATCAAGAGTGTGGTTCTGTCGGCTGAGAACTCTTTGAGTATCTGTAATGAAAAATAGATTTTGACTTACGATGCTTCTCGCGCGCCGCCGCCGAGTTCTCGGTAAAACTAACCATTCACTGATGCGTAAACATCTATGTACATTTGCACGTCATCTCCAATGTATATAAAAAGAGTTCAAGTTAATGGCCACTATAGCGATAAGAGATTTAACCCGAGCTGGCTATCTAGCACATTCGGTTGTTGCCATGGAAATGAACTGGAGCGGGTGGCATTACTCGTATTGCGTTAGTTATTTCTGATTGCTGAACTATCAATAAGATACATTTGTATATGTCATCTTCCATGGCTAAAGGGTATCAGTTAATGGTCTACGCTTCAGACCTCTATAATCATCTGAGATCTAACTAATGTGATAACTTGCACGTGATGGATAGAGACTTCTAATAACTAAACTGAGTGTGACTTCACCCCCGACTGTGAGACTGGTGGTTGATATATAACTAGTAATACATTATATGGCAGTCTGACACGTCGTATCTTAGAGCCTGAGAATAATTCCCGCCAAATATCAATTATTAAGACACAATATGACTACACACATGTTTCGCCAAGTTTCTTCGCAAAACTTGAAATGTCTCCACGATCCATTTGTCTCACGTCAAACTAGCTATGTAATAATTGGATTTGGTCGTTGTGGTAGTCATAATTATACGTTCTTATTTGCATATCACAAAGCTCAGTAGACATATGAAACGCAGAGACGACTTTTGAAGTATTTTCTCCGTTCTTTGCAAAACAACAAACCTTTTAGAATATTAAATGCCTTACCTTCTGACTTCTCATAAGTTATTTTTACCGATCCATGGCTCGTTCGCTTGATATCTTCTATAGCGCCCCCACCCGACCACTTCTTACTTTCGAAATACATCTCAAGGGTGTCTAGACTTGTTTCCGGTTTAAACCCAGTCACTTCTAGTATACGTGTGTCATCCATTCTGAAATCAATAACAATTTGAATATAAACTTAAATATGCTATGGGGATCAATGTCACCAAAACAAAGTTCTAAAATTTCTCAAAACTTTCCCCAAATGAAAATTTGCTTCTAGTCCTCAAGAAATTAGGGGATTCACCGTCTTGTTTTCAAAGAAATCAGTAATATTATTTTTACATTCCATTAACACATTAGTCATCCTCTTTTTAAAAATAAAATACTGTGCGGTGACCCCCTTTTTTCATAATTTTGACTAATGAATGGATGTGAGTTTTCAACAAAAACAGCAGCAGTAATTTCATATTTTTATTTCCCAAGCACACCATAGGACCTAAAAAAAATGATTTGTAGAAGAAGTTAAAAATACAACAACAGAATCTTCGAGTATAAATCACTTAAAACAAGGATATTCGTAATTTTTTAGACCTCAAATGAACTGACAAGTTGTAATCAGTTACATATCATCATCAATGTATGAATGAAATTAAGATATGGGATTCACGTAGGCAATCCTACCATGACCTCGTTTTGACACACCCATGGAATATCTGTTTGCGACTTGTATATCAGTTGCAATGGAATTACCAAAGTGAATCAAGCGTTTAAGAGGTAAGTGATCCAAAATGTATAATTATTTTCTTACTTTATTGAGCTAATTATGTTATCTTTTCCACGTAATGTCTGTCTGCCTGTCTGTCTGTCTGTCTGTCTGTATGTCTGTCTGTCTTATGCATTTGTGTCCACCAGTTTCTGTCTGTTGTATGTATGTATGTATGTATGTGCGTACATAGGTATGGGAAAGCGCTATATAAGAACCCAACATTATTATGTATGTATGTATGTATGTATGTATGTATGTATGCATGCATGCATGCATGCATGCATGCATGCATGTATGTATGTATGTATGTATGTATGTATGTATGTATGTATGTATGTATGTATGTCTGTGTCTGTGTATGTATGTATGTATGTATGTATGTATGTATGTATGTATGTATGTATGTGTGTATGTCTGTCTGTGTGTGTGTGTCTGTCTGTCTGTCTGTCTGTCTGTCTGTCTGTATGTATGTATGTATGTGTGTATGTATGTATGTCTGTCTTCATGTGTTAGCATTTACATCTCCATAAGATGGATAAAGCTACATGAATAAGAATGTATAGTCAAAAGAAAACATGTGATGAATATAATTATAATTCTCTTTGTTCATTAAGTGGAAATTGTCCCTTATCGTCAATACCTTTATTCTGACCACAGTTCCGTGTATTTCATTGTATCTCTGTGTCATAATTTGAAATGAGTTCAACTAAGGGGTGAAGGGTTACCTATTTTTATCTTTCTAGGAATCGAAGTCGACCTAACAACAACTATTGTACATGTACTGAGATGCAGTGACTTTCGTTTTGGTGTAATGTATGTATGTATGTATGTATGTATGTATGTATGTATATGTGTGTGTGTGTGTGTGTGTGTGTGTGTGTGTGTGTCACACCCTCTGTAGGCGAATTGCATGTTGTTCAGTGTCAGCTACTAGGTAACAAAATACAGAGGCCTGGTTCGTCACTGTCGTTCCAGTGCTTTCAACAAACAGAAACAGCAGCAAGCCTGTATGTTGTTTAACAAGACTGAAGAGGAATGGCGATGAAATCCGAAACTCAAGATATGGTCGGTTGTCATGGAAACACCCCATAATACAACGGTTCTTTTAGGTGTGTCCTTCAATCAAAACAACTAGACACTCTCACAGTTAGCCTATAGATAAAACCACTTTCTTATTTTAATTTTGCTATATATTTGTTACGTTAGATTTTTGACGTAGACTCGGAGTGCTTGTGGTGCATGATTTGAGAATATTGGTGGCGTCGTGTCGAGATATTTTGTGTAACTTTTACGGCGTACACTCGAAAGATGACCTTCGATGCAAAACACTGCAAAAATATACAGATAATCCATATTGTATTCACATGTCATTGATAAGATTCGCCCTAAAAGCTGTCAATGTAAATCTATATGGTGAAGGCATCACCAACACAGTTAATCAAAACACCCCTATAACATGACAGAAACACAACATGGCTTTCTAAAGAAAAACACTCCTTGCAACAAAAGAGGAAATTGTGTAGGAAAATGATTTGTACCATTTATTTTATAGGAATGACGTATCAATCAGTAAATCAATCAAATTTCTATAGCACCGATTTCCAGAGCAATGTTCTGTTCAGTGGCGCTGAAGTACACCATATGCTGTGGTGAACAAAGTCTTCAGTTTTGTTTTGAAACAATCTAGGCCGTGTGTGTGTGTGTGTGTGTGTGTGTGTGTGTGTGTGTGTGTGTGTGTGTGTGTGTGTGTGTGTGTGTGTGTGTGTGTGTGTGTACAGTAAGTTTTGGTCATATACAACCTAATAGTCTGAATGCCAACGTAGCCTCCAACTAAACCCATCGCAATGATACCGTACATGAACTAGACTAACACATTTAACGACAATATCATACATGTACCAGTAGTACATGTATGTCTATATATACAGTTTATACAACGTCTTACTCATACATGGCCACAGAGTAGAGATAGAACAGAGTTGTGATAATTCGGGAATTGATGCATGTAGTCTATGATCAGTGTACATACGTAGCACCTCTAGCCTGTAATTTTACGATTACCCATGGTCAGATACTATTAGTCTACGTTATGAGAACACTGAATCCTGCTCAAGGTTTTCAAATTTTGGACAGCTCCCTTCCTAAAAAATACGATAACAGTCAAAACCTAGCCCTGTCGATGAAAACGAAAGACGGTGGTGTGCCAACAATGCAGTCAACGCACTGTAGCTGGTCCCGACAAATTATCAGCAATGTATTTGCGCAGTACAATCTCAAACCACTATATAGTGGTCTAACATTCAATGTACGCACGAGTACATTTTCGCGAAAATGAACTGGAATTCGCAACAACAACAAAATCTAGATATTACCTGATAATCTTGCGACGCCCATGAACACAGTCTTCAAATGTTGACTCCCACGATACCCTTTGAATCCTAGAAGGCAGCTAACATCGATTCGGGGAATCCCCTGCATGATGATGTCATCGAGAGGTTTGCTGTTATTGGTTGATTATGACGAGGCGGAAAATCCCCTGCTTACATTTGTATTTGAATGTAGTGATCATGGCGTGAGTGTCTTTAGCGTTAAATGAATAATGACAGACAAATGTCTGACACACACTTCTATTCTAACCTACCCATGATTTATGGTATGTGTGTGTCTGTGTCTGTGTCTGTGTCTGTGTCTGTGTCTGTGTCTGTCTGTCTGTCTGTCTGTCTGTCTGTCTGTCTCTGTCTGTCTGTCTGTGTGTGTGTCTATGTCTGTATGTATATGTATGTATGTATGTATGTATGTATGTGTGTGTGTGTCTATGTACGTGTGTGTGTGTGTGCATGCATACATACATACATACATACATACATACATACATACATACATACATACATACATACATACATACATACATACATACATGCACACACACACATAAGAAATAAATATATAACCTTTTTTTAATATTGTTATATTTTTGACTTCCGATATGATTTGAAATTTTCTCACATCCTTTGTAGAACGTATCTTGTATTCCAACTTCCAAATAGAATATGTAACTGGATAATATTTGCATTTATTTCAGATGCTCTGTATACATAAGTCAACTTACTTACAAAGAAGGAAAATAGAATTCAACTGAATTATTTCTACAAACGATTATTCTCCATGTTTTTTTGTTGATATGTTTTTTCAATGTTTATCATTCTCAAATGACAAATAAAAATTACTGGAAAGTATACGTGATATTTGATTAAAGATAATACAGAATGTTTTATATAAAGTAAATACCACATCTGTCAGTGTGGTAAATTCATGTGGGGGGACAATTGTCATGGAAACAATTTTATTGGATCCAGACAAAAAGTCGGGTTTATCCATCTTTACCCAACTATTAAACTTTTTCCAAACCTGTGACCAACGTGACCATCACCTGTGTCCAGGGGTAACTACGATCGAGATAAAGTAACCACAGATGTACAGTCTAGTCCCCAGGGAAGATACTGTAGGAGATATAGTACCAAGGTGACGTTTGACTCTACAGTCAAGAGCTACAGTCCCCAGGGAAGATGTTTCTATAGGTGGATTAGGTCAAAGGTGGCACCTTGTCTCATACTCATCATATGTATATATAGCCTCTGTGCATGGAAAGCTCCACTTGGGTGGAAAGGTGGGATCAAATGAGATTGTTCGTGCGGTAGGTGGGTGGGGGCAGTTTTCCGGCGGAAAGTGTCTGGAGCAGTTGACGGGGGACAGTCGTCTTAGAACCACTAAATGTAGATCTTTATTTGAGTTTAATACTTCGTACAACTTTGATAAAGGGTTTTCTCTTCTTTGAAATGACAGTCTGTAATTTTATTATGTATGTATGTATGTATGTATGTATGTATGTATGTATGTATGTATGTATGTATGTATGAATGTATGTATGTATGTATGTATGTATGTATGTATGTATGGATGGATGTGCTACTAATATTGCCTCGAGCACTTTCTCTCAAGCGAGACACTTAAACTTATATATAATTATATATATATATTTGTGTGTGTGTGTGTGTGTGTGTGTGTGTGTGTGTGTGTGTGTGTGTGTGTGTGTGTGTGTGTGTGTGTGTGTGTGTGTGTAGTTTGAGTCAAATTTAGGTTCCCGACACTTAACCTATCCAATTAGAGGAGAAGTCCATCCAAACATATTTTTGCCTTTCAACCATTCAACTTCGGGTGATTTTCTTCAATATGTATGTGACGGTTTCGAATCAAATCGAACGTATTTAAGTTTTGCGTTTTTGAAATTGGGTTAGGTAGGTAGGTTGAGTTGAATTGAAATCAGCCATTTTACCCCAAACGGATTGGGGGAGTGACGTCATACCCTCCTAGTTTCAAGAAGTTGAGTTTTCCACCTGTTCATTGTTTGAAAACATGCCATCCTTCAAGTACTACAGTTGGAACATGAAGGCATTCTCTTCCCTATTGACCAATCCTATTCCTTCAGGTTATTCTGTACTTGCAGGTTTCTCTCATCATGTGTGATTTGTCGGAGTTTTAATAACAACGTTAACCAATAAAGTGTAGGTAGTTACTTGAGTACTGATTATGTAAATGTCATTCTTCCAGGACCTGGTATACACAGTTCTCTCAATCTTCATGCATCTCCATCACACTATGTTAACAAATAGTCACTTCTAGATACATGTCTACGTGTATTGTGAGTAGCATTTTGTACACTGACTTCGTTTTTTAGTAAGGATGATTTTCATTTACAAATTTCGACCGAATTGCTTCAGTTGCTTCTCTATCGATGTCAACCAGGTGAATATTCTTCAAACTTTGAGCCCATATGTGACTTAGACCAAATTCTTTGTTCGCATCAAAGGTTGCCTCAGCGCAAACGTCTTTGGGAGTTGTTGTTGTTGTTGTTGTTGTTGTTGTTGTTGTTGTTGTTGTTGTTGTTGTTGTTGTTAATAATGTTGCTGATTTAAATAGATTCAATAATATATTCTCATATAATGCATGAATATTTCATTTTCTTCAACGCCGTTGCGGGCGCTCTTATAAACCCTTTCCACAAAAAGGTATCAAGTCACATGTACACATAATATATATAAAGATAAGGCTAATGAACACAACGAATTATAAACATCAAAGATAGCACCATGGAAGTCACTCACGATGGGTGCCCTCCCGAGAACCGATTTGTAAAAAAGTGATTCACCCCGTAATTCCCCGCCCCTCCGCTTGTAATTACTCACGGCTCCCTAAGAGGTAGCTCGCTAATGGGGGGGGGGGGGGGGCGTAATTAAACATTACTGACTTTAGTGTTCTCTAAGTCTTTTCTTGAAAAATTACGTCGAAGGTCACTCAACGACAGAGGTAGACAGTATGTTAAATCAACGATTGCTCTGCTGAAGAACGGGCTGTTGAAAATATCAGTTTTTGCATAAAAGTTTTTGTATGTAGCTGGATAAATGCGAGTACTCACAGTTAGTGAAACTTAACTTTGCTACAGTGGCTGACAGTTCCTCCTTTTCTAATTTTATATATGTTTCATAGAAACTTTTCCAATGGTTTTCTTGTAGGGTAGGTCACTCAAGATTTTCAAACATGTCTGTTGCACTGCTATAGTCACCACAAACAATCTGGCTGCAGACCGTTGTACATCTTCCAACTTTTTGACTATATTCTCTTGTGCGTATGGGTCTCATACTGAAGTTGCATATTCAAGTGTTGGTCTAACAATTGATTGGTAAGATTTTTCAAGTGCAAAAAAAAGAAATATCATCACTTTCGCAATTTGTTGTTTGTTTCGTAAGAATTGCCTGTATAAAAATTGTCATCAAAATCAAACACGTGGCTCGAATTATAACTATAATAAATTTGAAATGAGATCATCATTGGTAATCTCTGCCTACACCGCATCCGTGATACAATGTAGATATTATACAAACGCAACGAAACGTTTCTTACAAAACATGGCTTAATGAAAAACACCTTGCACTTCCCGGATATATTCATGCAGTTGCTTTGGGTTATCGGGTATATGCATGCACTTTCGTCGAAATCTTGTCAACACCGGTTGGAAATTCCTTGCCTATCCCAGTGAATGAGTCATTGGTGAGGGTGGGGGTCGTCACTTTTCGTTCTTATTGTTGACCTCAAAAGCTCCAAATGGGTGAATTTAAAAATGAAAGCATCTTTAAGTTTGTATTTAATACAAACTTAAAGATGCTTTCATTTTTATATTGCAAATAATGTGGGATTTTTAAACCACACAAGTTACGGACACTGACATAGTCGAGTGAAGTTTCGAAAGAGCGCCCCCATTAGGCAGCCTACTCAAATATTTACATGTTGTCACGTGATCGTAGGTCAATCTCCTGAGATTGAGAGTGCATCATTTCACAGAGTCCAGGTCAAGCTGCTTGCAAGTGGTGGTGTCACAGTTATTTCGCTTTGTGTTTTCTCTCGAATGGTAAGTGTATTTGTCATCTATTAACACAAACCCTCCTTTCACACTTTGATGCTGATAACTCTAAGTGTTTGGTAATATTTCAAGGATGTATTTGTGTAGAACCGCAACCGGTGTCAGCCGTGCTAAAAACGTCTGCCACAACTTAACACTTGTGGACGCGAATGTTTGTTGTTATGACCAGCTGACGACAGTGTTGTTAGTGGTTTATCATACGAAGATAAAAAAAAAAGACGAAACAGCTAGATGTATGTCCTAGGTTATGACGTTTAATTTTGTAAAAGTAAATAGTTTCTTCTATTTTTAGCAAACGAAAATTATTTCATGTTGACATTTCTTGCAAAGTTTGTCATAATTAAAACTTGAATAATAAATATTTACATTTGCGGAATAAAACCCAACTAATGTTTATAAAGTTTGACGAGAATGACACATATAATTAAACTTGTGACAGAAATGCAGAAAGTTTCCTCAAAAAAAGCAATTCTTTAGAATTATTCATTCAAAAAACTGGACAGCTATGCAGTGCGGGAACTTCAAAAACGTGAATGACAATTTTTTTAGGTTCTTCACTTCTCGCATTATTCAAAAATACTCCGAATGAATCAGAAGTGAAATTTTTATCACTTTTCATTGAGCTGACCAGCAGATGTGACTCAAATTAATTAATATTCTAGTACAGAAATGGTTGTGAAAATCCCAACCAAGTGCTGGCCCGATGATATATCCAGCCATGTTTACAGTATAATATATCAAATGCACCATTTTTTTTAATCATGTGGTTCCTTTAATTTATTGAATTTAATTCAGTTTAATCTGTTTTGAATATACAATAAAAAACAAAATTTTGCACAATATTTACTTACAAAATTGGAAGGAACACATGTATTATTTTAAACATTGTATGAGAAAATACAAATGAATGATGTCTTTCATTACCCTTCAGTGTGGAAGACAAATTGTTTAAAAGTTGTCAGGGCATACAGGTTGTATTTTGAACCATGAACACATGGATATTTCACTTTTAGTTGGCCTAGTTGGTCATCATGTTGCGTTTAGAGAAACCTACTTTTCCAATAATCTTCACATCAACTTTTATTCGTGAATAATGAAATGATTTAAACATAATTTTCATTCTATTGAATTTGTACTTTTCTAAGCTCTATAGTTAGTGTAAATATTTTTCATGAATAATAAGACAGATATTCTGTCTAGAGCTTATAATGGACAAAGTAACCCAATAATAATATGCATGGATTAAAAAAAAATGTAAAATTTGATATAAAAACTTAAAGTTGTTCAAACTGGAATCAGATATTATTATTAAGAAGATCTTTGTTTTGAAGAATTATCACTTTGTAATTTATAGCCAAAATGATAATTCACTTGAGGGTGTTTAAAATTATCACTAATAGTTATTGCGTCTAACTGGGTTCCCCTTGAGGCACTTTCCTGGAGGTCTGGTGTATATAGCTTAAATGAAAATATGAAAGTTATATCAGATTTCGTAGCCTGGAGACTAATGCTACTTAGCTCAACATACTGACTCAGGGACTCTATAGAACATTGTCAAGGCAGATAGCCAAGTCTCTTGGCAATACAGGTTTCCCTCCCTGTCTCAGTTATCACCGGGGTTTGAAAGCTATTTCAAAAACTCAAGTGCATACTAAAGAGAGTTTATACATTAATGATGTATTTGTCTGTGAGATGAAATGTTGTTTTGAGGTGAAACATTCAGTGTAAGGCCTAACAAAAAAAAATTGTGTGGTTCCGATTACGCTCAATTCTAGAATAGGTTGGGTAGGTAGATTTTGTAGTTTATTTTTTTATATGTGAGTGTGTAGTTCAGGTAGTTAATAGTTATGTTTTCTGTTGTTTTCCATATGGTCTCTATGTTATTGGTTTCTTCTCATCAGATGTACAACCATTACAGATTGAAAGAACAGATATATATTCTTTTTTAAGTTGATGTCAGTTATTGCATCCACTTTTTCTTGGGAGACTTCACAATTTTTGCGATTTATTATTTTTTTCTTGAATATGTAAAAAAAAAAGTCTAGGGTTGGCCTGAAAAACTAGGTGGGGGTCAGGTAACGGGAACCAAATCATTTTTTTATTGGACCTAAATAATCATAGGAACTAGTTAATAATGTTAGAAACCATGTTGGCATCTAGAATATATAAAACTGATAACAAAGAAACATCAAATTACTGGACCATGTCTCCATGTACACCGGAACTTGTCTATATATTATGTTTTCCTATTTACTAACTGTAGTGATGTGTAGCTAACAGACAGAGATAGATTTACCGATACAACTTATAGAGTTAATTTTGTACATTTTAATTTCCTGTGCCTACAGGAAGTACACTTTATCAGTTTTCTCAGTAAAATGCACATATTATGTTTCTATTAGTATCTTCCCACTCATTGAACAATCACTCACAAATAAAATTTTGGATGAGCTGAATTTCAATTTTAAAAAACCACAAACAACCAACATGTCATGTAGCATGTTTGAATTTAGTATAGTAGCTGAGATTGAAAGAGTTACAAATACAAACAACCATGCAATTTTTCAGAAAGCAATACCCAGAAAGCTTTGAAATCCTTGTGGCAACACTTTTTGTATTCCAGTAATTTGTACATTTGCTGGCAGGCCTGATGCTCTTTGAACATGGCAAAGTCTATAGTTATAGAGTATAGAAAAATGCATTTATTCATAGAGCTGAGTTCCATTTAGACCACCAAGTTTTCCTTTTACATCAAAGTTTCTCATAATATGGCCAATATTCCATTGATGATGATTAATAATAATATACATATTTTCTAAATTATGTACAAAAATTTGGAGTCTTCAGATAATTTCTGTAATTTCTCTCGAAAAATGAGAGAAAATTTTCTTGCATCTTAGTAAAAAAAAGTCAAGATTAGTATCATATTTGCATTCATTAGTCTAGCCTGTCTACTCAGTGGATCTGTGACTTCGCTACACTCATTCACAATCAGTATCAGTATCACAAGTATAGCAGAGTAGCAGATCAGGGATGTAGACAAACAAGAATTAGCCTAGTCTGCAGGATGCCAACGTGGTTTCTAACTTAACCATCATAACAATACTGTATAGGAACTAGACTAGAATTAGCCCAAAGACTTGCCTATCTGCTTAGTCTTAAGGCTATGAATGGCTTCAAATCTTGTGATCTCTCATGTCCCATTTTAGTGAGAAGAACTTTGAAGCCCCACTACACTGTATTTGACTGGATTGACAGAATATTCTGGTGAAGGACATTTCCAAGCAAGATAGCCAGTCTCTGTGTTAGGCAAGCATTTGTCATTCCAGTCAATTTGACTTGAGCAGCTTTTATGTTGTAATACACGGGTATATATAACATGAAGGTGAAAGATTACATTTTGATTCTGTAGTGTGTACATGTCTGTGTTACATTCATCAACACACATCACATATCACATACCAAAATGATCTTGTTTATTTATGCAAGTAATTCATATAGAACAAAAATTTGTCTCCCGCCAAGACCTGATGTGTATTTAACAACATAGCTTTATAGAAATAAATAGATACATTAGACTAATTTTTAAAACACAGTACTGCATATTATATATTGTTTTAATACTGCATTGGTGTATGAAATCCTTCAATTTCTATCTCAGTATACCCCATATAGTAGTATTAGTACTGTCTTATTAATGTTAACATTTGTAAGTACCTGCCAAGGTCAAATTTTTGTCTTTTTAATATTCCCATTATTGTTACATTTAAATAGTATCTTCATTCAAGTGCCATCACTCATTACATTTCTGAATATGATTAATTTTGTGAAATAATTTTAGTTTTTAGAATTTACAAGCATCCAAATTTGTAATGTAATCATTGATAAATATAGTTAATCCGTGATGGTTCTGTACTTCTTCATTCGTGTGTGAAATCTTGCATACATGTACTGTGCATGCAACTATTATCTCTTTGCGCATATTTGTGAAAATTTCTTATGCACTAAACTAGAGCAATTGTTGATCACTGATATTTTGAAGATATGGTCATTATAACTTTTATATTATGATGAGTATCTGATGTTTTGTGCATACATGGTATTACAAACACACAAAGCGATAAAAAGGTACAACAATCACAGTTTCATAACATTTATCATTCAATGACTGTTCCTGTGTTTTGTACACAATATTTTATATGTACATGAAAAGATATTGTAACAGTTACAAGCACCCTTGCTTCAAGATATCAAACATCTTCTACAGTCATTTTCATGCATAAAATCTTACATACAGAACACCAGAGTGATTGTAGAAGATGTTTAAACTTTAATATCTTGACTCCAGGATGCTTGTAACTGTGTTACAATAACTTTTCATGTGCATGTAAAATATTGTGTACAAAATACCGAGAGAGAGAGAGAGAGAGAGAGAGAGAGAGAGAGAGAGAGAGAGAGAGAGAGAGAGAGAGAGAGAGAGAGAGAGAGAGAGAGAGAGACACACACACACATAGACAGAAAGACAGACAGAGAGGAACAGACAATTTCGCATTCTAATATTAAAAACATAACATAAATTTAATCAAAACTACCTAGTAATCACCAATATTTGCAGGTTAGAGTAGACTGGTGCTTCAAAATAAATTACAATAACTATTTCTTTATTAAAAATTGTGTTGTTAATAATAGACTTGATTCAACACAATTACAGACCAGTTCTAGATATGAATTACATTCACATGCCATATGTTGGCGGTTACTGTTCATTGGTAACAGATGTCTAGAAATAACTAAAAATAATGAAAACATAGCTCTAACTTTCAATTATAATAAAAATATTTCCTTAACATATGCTGAGGTTCATATAGAAAAATATATTGTAAAATGAATATTACTGAGGGGCTATTTACAACATTACAGGAATGTGGTGGTAATTATTTGAAGAAATTTATTCTCTTTGAAAAAAAAAGTGGTGGAAACTGACAGAAGGTGAGGTAAATAATTGCAGTTAGGCCTTTAAAAAAAATTGTTTGGTTCCAGTTACCCGACCCCATCTAGTTTTTCATGCTGACCCTAACCTTTTTTACGTATTCGAGAAAAAATAATAAAATTGCAAAAATTGTGAAGTCTCGCAAAAATAGTGGATGCAGAAACTGACATCAACTTAAAAAGACAATATGAAACTGTTCTTCCAATATCTGTAATGGCTGTACATCTGATGAGAAGAAACCAATAACACAGAGACCATATGGAAAACAACGGAAAACATATAACTACCTGAACTAGACACTTACATATGAAAAAAAAGTATATGAATATTAATGATGTCATTCTCCACTATCACGTTATTCCACATCACAGTTTAGCCGCTACACTAGGCAGCTATATTGTTCTAAATTATTGGATTATCTTTAAATGGTATCTGTCAGGATGGTTTTTAGTTACCCAGAAATCATCACATATTTTGACTTATTTAATAGATACTATGATACTATCACATTTACATTTCATATCGTACATAAATATGAAAAGTCTTGAATTATTAATATGACAGCGTCGAATAATTGATGACATGGTGAATATTTCATTTAGAAGTGGTTTGATTATTTAGTATGATAAATTACACAGTATATCTACCTTCAAGTGTGTGATTTCCTAAGGGAATCGTTCTTTTAATTATATATTTCATACTATAGTACAATGTGAGAGAACCTCATGATGCATGATGTGTGGTGCACCTGTGAGTGTTTACATATCATTGCAAACCATTGCCTCTTTATGGAACTAGCTAAAACGTACATCATCGCAAACCACAGCCTCTTTACGGCACTGGCTAAAAGGTACATCATCGCAAACCACAGCCTCTTTACGGCACTGTCCAAAACGTATATCGAATTGCAAACCACAGCCTCTATATAGCACTTTCCAAAACGTACATCATTGCAAACCACAGCCTCTTTACGGCACTGTCCAAAACGTACATCATTGCAAACCACAGCCTCTTTACGGCACTGTCCAAAACGTACATCATTGCAAACCACAGCCTCTTTACAGCACTGTCCAAAACGTATATCATCACAAACCACAGCCTCTTTACAGCACTGTCCAATACATACATCATCGCAAACCACAGCCTCTTTACAGCACTGTCCAAAAAGCACGCTTCATAATCAATTTCATTGTGTCAGCAGAAACGTAATCTGGCTTGTGAGGATGTGCTGACAGTGTTCTCTGTGGTGCATTTTTTGACTCAGCATATCAGATAAAAGTGGCTAGTGCGTGAGTGCAGCAGAAAAGACTGCAAGCACGAGTGCAGACTATCACCAAGCATCTCACTGGCATTCCCACATCAGTCATAGGATTCTGTTATCATTACATAATTATCTACAACAAATTTTCACCCAAAATACTACTTTGCATTCATGTGATTTCAACAGGGACTGTTTGTGACACTCATTTGCATACAGGCACGCAATAATGTTTTCGGTATCGCACTGCAGTGTAAATACCATTAGCATGCAAACATGCAATATGCAAGTAATCACTCGTACATGTATATTTCAGTGTGTAAAAATTTATGAAAAATGGCAAAAGGTGACAGCTACAAGGGCTTTTAATGATATATCATTCTATGGGATTAATCTTTATGCTAATCCTTGTCATCCTGGTACATCAATATTTAATAAGGACTATAGTAGTATAATTTGTATGCCCTAATTCTGCTTTGTCATACTCAGAAATAAAAGTTAATGGAATGAATTAAACAATCCAAATATAGTGTATATTTTACTAAGACTCTCTGTCGCAAAACTTGTGTGAATTTGATGTTATTCCCCAATATTTTTCTTCATTCAGCCAAGGAAAATACGATTGACACTGACCTAAGGGATCTTTGTTACAGCGAGTTATTTTACTGAGACTCTCTGTCACAAAACTTACGGTGTTAATTAGATGTTATTCCCCAATATTTTTCTTCATTCAGCCGAGGAAAATACAAGTGACAATGACCTAAGGGGTCTTTCTCTTTGTCACTACGGGTCAATAGATGAGTAGTGACATCCCTTAGGTCACAAGTATTTTCCAGGTGAATGAAGAAAAAATATTTGCAAATATGATAATTATACCGGCGCTAGTAATATTAAAGACAAATCAGGGAAAGTAATGGTGATTTTGAACGTTTTCACTCACATTTCAAAAACAGCAGAACCAGTGATGTAGACTCTGACACGTGTTGTCGTGACGTAGATGAGCGTTGTCATGACGTAGAGCGACCAGAGTACATGTATATATTCCATATTTTTAATTCTAAGTGGCTCATGCATGGTATAATGTATTCTATTGTATCAAACAGAATTGTTTTGTGACAATGAATGTTTAAATTAGATTCTAGGTTTATGGTAAATATACTGTCTATTTATGAAATTTAGACCAATTTAACCACATTGTTCTGCAGTATGGAGACCAAACGCTATTGAGGAAAAATATCATTATCGTATTGTCTGTGGATGGGAACATAATAGAATGATCTTTTCCTTGTAACAAAATAAGATAGTGAATAACCAAATGTATGTAATGATTTCAAAAGCTGGAAATATCTTATATCAAAGTTTTGGATGAGTTTATACTATACTAAATAATTTTAAGAAAAATTTGTCTCTGAGGTACTTTTTTTTCATCCATTTATAAAGATGGTAAATAACAAATTACAAAAGTATCTGGGGAAAAAAACTTTCATTTATCCAAGTTTTGGATGATTCAGGCTACTTTAGTTTTCAGAAATATTAGTCCCTGAGGCACATTCTTCCTTAGGCGCATTCTTCATAAGGGTGGCTAATCATAGCTAAAACAGTTCTCTGATAACCCCTATTATCAGCGGATGATGATAAAAAGTGCAACTTGATATTGACTTTCAATACTGTCCTATAAGCTGTGCTGATACCAGTGTTTTTGCTAACGATGGGGTACCTTTGTAAAAGAAAGGGAGAAAGGGGTAAAATGGCAGTGTTTCCCCATAGCGTCTAGGGTAATTTTGTTTTGGAACCCAGGTAAAATGACATAGGAACCCTGATAGATTTTACCTATTTATCACCCTCAGCAAAACACTGTAAACTGTGTGTATCATTTCAATTTTCATGTTGATAAAGTGCGCTGTACTGAAAGTACATTAACCATGGTTTAAAAACAGCACTGCCTTGACCACAATTAAACAGAAATGGTGATAAAAATTGCAACTTGATCTTGACTTATAGTATATATACGTATGAAGCTAGAGCTTATTCTAAAAATACTGTTTTATCATTTCCTTAATGAAGTATTACTATATGTTGTAAATCCATCAACCATAGTTTAAAAACAGTACTGCTATGACCCAATTAAAATCAAATGATACAAGTATTGCAACTTAATCTTGACTTTCAGCATTTATGAACTCAGTTTATATTAAAAATAAAATGATTATCGTTTTGTTTTTGATCTATAAAGTACATATACTTGTTGAAAATCCATCAATCATAGTTTAAAAACAGCACATGCTTTGAACCTATGAACTGAAACAAGTAAATGACAAAAATGATAAAGCTGTGTTACTAAAAATAGTGTTTATTACTTCATTGATAAATGCATGCTGAAAGTCAAGTTTGCACGGTTAAAAAAGCAGCTGTTATGACCCTAGTTTGGCCTTTAAAAAAATTGATCGCAAATAATGATAAACAACACAACTATATGTAATTCTAGATTTTCAATTTTTCAGCACACCTATATATATTATCAAAATTGATATTCACACTGTTCAAAATCCTATATTTATTGGTGGTATGCTGAAAAGTAGTAAAGTCTAGTGCTATCTGTGGCATTGAATCTCAGTGAAGAGATGATTGATACCATGGATAGCATCTTGACTAGAACTTAAGCTAACCATAACTAAAACAGAACAATTATAACCATGCATATTTATAGCCAATGATGATGAATAGAGCAACTTCACATGGACTCTATACTTTTCACGTGTTTGAAGCTGGTTTTGGCACTTGTCAAACCTTGGTAAATGAATGCTGAAAAAGAGGGGGGGGGGGGGGGCTTTCCATGTCAGAAACAGTAAAATTTAATGTACAAACCCTTATATACACTAATGATGATGAACAGTGCACCATTTCATTGACTTTATACTTTTAATATAATATGAGCTGAGCTTGGCACTTGTCATTATTTGATAAATGAATGCCGAAAGGAGGCTATCATACCTAAAACTGGAAAGTTTAATATAACCCCAGTGCACAGGCAAATGATGATGAACAGAGCAATTTTAATACAATTCCTGTGCTTTCAGTATACAAGCCAACTATGGAGCGGATA
Source organism: Glandiceps talaboti (assembly GCF_964340395.1). Lineage (NCBI taxonomy): Eukaryota > Metazoa > Hemichordata > Enteropneusta > Spengelidae > Glandiceps > Glandiceps talaboti. Next base: position 8,248,479 of record NC_135562.1, read on the forward strand.
TTGTCAATTTTCATTGTTTTGTGAATGCGTGCTGATGGGTGACAAACCACGACTAGAACAGCATAATTATAACCTACATTAGAATCTTTATTGTATCCGTTAATTAAGAAAACTACATTTCTTCATTGGATTTTCTGCAATAAGTGTTTAGTACATCATTATAGCAAATGATGGTTAACAGAACAAGTTTAATCCTGTGCCTTCATATACCCATGAAGCGGATATTGTCAATTTTGCTGATAGCTGTCTAACTACGACTAACACAGCATATTCATAACCCCTATTATAGGCAAATGATGATGAACAACACAGCTGATGTATTCCAGACCCACTACATCAATCATTTTCATTTAATCTTCACGTCTCACTAACTTGCCCCAGGATATCAAGGGTTGGATGTCGTCATCACTCACATGTGGCCAGTGATGTGACTGTAATGTGAGCTCCTTGTAGCTAATAGTCAGAGAGTATATGGGATCAACATTGTGATTAGCTGTTAATAGCTTATTTTAATCCTATCTGTTAATCCTTGGACAAATTAAACCCATCAGTTCTCAGAATGATTCAGCTCCCAGAGTTGTTGGCTAAAAAGTGTATTTATTGTATTACTCAGAAACTTTAATAGGTTCTTTGAAACAGTTCCCCACCTGTTGAGAGAGAGAGAGAGAGAGAGAGAGAGAGAGAGAGAGAGAGAGAGAGAGAGAGAGAGAGAGAGAGAGAGAGAGAGAGACAGACAGACAGACAGACAGACAGACAGACAGACAGACAGACAGACAGACAGACAGACAGACAGACAGGGGAGAGACAGACAGAGGGAGAGAGAGAGAGGAGAGAGACAGAGAGAGATGAAAATAAGTTAATAGTTTGTTGTATGCTTGCATGAATGTATTGAAAGCAAAATTTTTATCAGTGTATTTATCAAGATTTGTCTATTACATTGTACAGACATAGAATATAATTGGATCTTGTGGCTGTAACACTCACAGTAAAGTCTATTTTAGGAATGTATTGTGAATTCGGGATACATACCATGTCATACAATACAGTGAATTAAATTTACAGACATGCCAAATTAGTTAACAGTTGTAAAGTCTAGTCATAAAGTCTGGATGCCAACATTGTATGGAATCATTTCAAAGAGAGATCTTAAGATTCGATGAAGTATAGCACTTGACTAATAAAGTTCACACCAGCTACAGTATATGTACTTCTGTCAAGTGTTTGTTTTGTGGGTTGAACTGATCAGCAACTCTGATAGAGAACTCCTTTTTTAGACTTTTGTCATTATTTTATACCTGACAATGAAGAGAAGTAACACTTATATGTAACAATATCCAGGACACATCTGTATGATAGTGATAAATGAGTCCTGGTTAGTTTTGACAGGACAATTGAAAATACACATAGTAACAGCTAGGGGACACGGTCTAGCCAGTATGTCGAGTCAGATAACCAAGTCTGTGGGCTACTTTCCTTGTAGTCTGTAAGGTACACCAAGAGGGGCCGGGTGCCCTCACACAGAGGTCAACCCCTCTCACGCAGGCCAGTGCTGGCCAAGAGGCACGATTGTATCTAGTCTAGGTCCGGTACCGTTACGATCTCCACTCGATTAGTAAGAGACTACACTGGCATCCAGGCTATGATGTATCTTACATTTACTTTCCTTGTCAAACATTTCGTTTTCTGTTCTGTTAACTATGCAATAGTCTGTCTATGTAGGTGATCTGTGACTCCACTTCACCATATGAATAACATGAACACAGTGGAATCACACATCCAACAACATAGACATTAAACATACATGACAGGGCTGCAGTGTAGCTATTAACCAATATGTGCCGTGTTGAATGTCAGAAGTGGTGAGTAAGTGAGTGGATTGCTTCTTTGATAAACGAGCGATTTTGAAGCCATCATGTTATATACAATGTACTTAATAATATATGTAGTGCATTCATTAGTGTACAGTATGGACTCCGGAACCAAAGAATTTTTTTTCAGGCCTTACTTGTCATAGTGAATAACTAGTAGGAGCTACATGATTTAATACCAGACCCATTGAACCTAGTTTTTTGCTGCCAACCCTAAACTTTGTATGTATTCAACAAGTCTTTGGAGAACTTAAAAAGACAATATAAAACTATTCTTCCAACCTGTAATAATGGCTGTATATCTGATGGGAAGAAACCAATACCACAGAGACCATATGGAAAACAACAGAAAACATAACTACCTGAACTACCAGTAGAAACTCACACATGAAAAAAAAATCTACCTACCCCGCCTATTCTAAAATTGAGGTAATCAGAACCACACAATTTTTTTAGGCCTAGTAGGTAGTAATGATACATAAATTTGAACAAACAACATGATTTAATCGTTGAGACTAAAAATAGTCAAATGAAACAGGTGTCAACTAGGACTTTATTCAGTAATTTGATTTCTCAAGAGATTTACAGCACTGCTGATAGAGTTGCTAATAAAAGTGTTTGACACCTTTGATTCATTTCTGTGTACACACCAGTCACATCTGTAAGTCACCAAGAAAACACAAATTGATGCAATTAAAGGAAAACTCCAATCAGACTTGTGACTTTAGTACACTTGTATTCATTTATACTACTATCAACTTACATATAATTAATGATTTGGGGTGATAAAATAGCACCTCATTCAACTTTCAGAGTTAGCGCTAGCGCTCGCCACAGTCGCAAAATGCGAATAACATTCCTAATTGGTGAAAAAAAATTATAACAGTGTTGCCATGGTGGCGATTGTATAATTTGCTGCTGTCAATGGAAGTTTTCGGAGCCTCGCCCGCCCTACTCGCAGTCGTATCATTCCATGGTCATTCCAGCAGTCACTTTTTTATAATGTGTTCCCTGAATCTGTTCTTGCCAAAATTAGCATCAAAATCCCAGTACGGTGCGTCTTTTCCAAATTTGATGCACACGACATGTACAGATGTACACGAAAGCTCTACTGCACCTGATATGTGAAGCCAGTTTGAAGAGTTCCTGCAAGGGTTTATGGGAAAACCTAAGGCTCTCTAGTGATGACATAATTTTTACTCCAATTTGTATGCTTTGACAGTGTTGTCTTTGTATTTGTCATGAGACAGGAAAATGGGAAATGCTCAGCCTGACTACTTTGGCTTGATGAGTTATATGTTCTAGCCAATGATATGATATAATGGTACCACATAGTATAGTACTATCCTTCATCAAATCTCAAGATATCTCATATACAAATGATTCAGATACCACATTAGCATCTAGACTAGGCATGAAGTTGTTTAGTCACTCATCCAGCCAATCTACTGTGGCTTACCACTAGGAAATAATCAGCTGTTGTTGAATTTGACTGTCAGCTGTTCATGAATTTGATGTACAGTTGTTGAAAGAATTAGCCAACCACTGAGTAAATCAACTATATTGATGACAAATCTAAAGTCAAAACAAACACAACTGTTCACCATCAAACTGTGTCAACATTCTGTCTTCAGTAACTTTTATTTTTAACAGATGCGTGGTTCTCATTTTAATAGTCTAGAGGCTATCCGTGACTTCAAAGATCTCTGTACCAGAAAAGTTTCAATGCCAGAGATCACCTCTTGATTATCAGTACAAAGACTGTCTGATCAAAACCTTCATGAATATTGTAGAAAATCAGTTTCACAAAGTAAGCTTATATAGATATTGAAGAAAATTGTTTTTACAGTTCAAAAGTGGAGAAAACTTGTCATATTTTAAGAGTCAATTGTAAATTGACTCAAAAACTGAACTGAAAAAGCAGGAAGAGAAACTAAGGTCTATTTTAGTTTTTGAGAATTGAGTGAAATTGTTAAACTATGGTGAAATTAATTTGTATAGAGTATGATGTATATATCAGCCTGTTTTAATACAAGTTTCGTAGGGTTTTCAAAAGTAGGCAAACTTGTCAAATCTCAGAGTCAATTGACTCAAAACTGAAGTGAGAGTACGAAACAAAGGTTTTTGTTTTGTTTTTGAGAACTGAGTGAAACTGTTAAACTATGAAAGAAATTGGTTTGTATAGAGTATATATAAAATGAATGTAAACCTGATTAAATACAAGTTTCATATGATTTTCAGAATGGGAGAACTCATTAATCTCTGTTGATGCAAAACTGAATTTAAAGAGTAGGAAAAGAAACTAAGATAACAAGACATTGAAACCAAAACTGTGACTATCATGAAATCCATGAGATAAGATAGTTGAACTTTTGTGTGTGTACTGGTTTCAAATGATTAAAAAACACAATAATAAAGCCACTTCTGTGAAGTTATATATTATCTATAAATCTGAAAATACAATACATGCATGCATTGATGATAAAATTGAAAGCATCAAATCATATCTGTAAACATTTTATTATTATGAATATAATGCATATACTGTACTTTATATTGTAAAGATGTGAGATATGGGGTAAATACATGTATGCAATTTCTGTCTGGTACATTGATGTTAAAATAAAAAAAAAATTAGGCATATGCAGGATAAGATTTACCATCACAGCTGTGCTTTGTTAAGGTTGGAATACTGTAGTTAAAGTTAGATACAATGTGTTGTGCCACCCTATCAGCCAGCACTCACAGAAGACTGGTTACATCTGAATGACATGACATACTATAACTAATTCCATAATTTTGGCTGGAACCCCGGGTAAAATAACTTTAGAACTAGGGTCTATTTACATACATCCATCCATACATCCATACATACATACATACATACATACATACATACATACATACATATACATACTACGTATACTTGCCACCAGAACTAAACCTCTATGTCACACCAAAGTTTCATTTGTCATGATTTATTACAATAATATTTATATCAGATTACAAATAAATAGGATGTGACTCTCAAATTTCACTTTCATACATCATAAATTTAGAGTAACTCATTATGGTTTTATTTCCAGTTATGTGTGAAAGATAAACCAATAATATATACCAATTAAAATTTATATATTTTACAACAAAGTCATATTTATTTTCATCAGATAACTAATTGTAAGATGATAGCGGTATTTAATTCCAAGAAAGATGATCTCAAGAAAATGGACCTCAAAGTGTGGTACATGTAGTCAGATAAGGGACGTAATATAGCCAGCATTATGACAGCGAAGCAAAATTTACAGGCTAACCAAATAAAGAGTGTAGGCTAGAAACCAGGCTGTCCGGTTCTACGTGTACAATTTAAGAAATGCCTTCCAGTTAAAATATAGTCCAATATTGGTTTTCAGACCAACTGTGATCAGTATGGCTATTAAGTTTGATGAATGGAATAACACTATAACATCTCAAATCTCATGTGGATTGTACATATCATGATAAATGAATCCTCAAAAGTTATTTTATTTTTTTTGCAGATCAATGTGATAGCAAAAGATATCAAATCTACATTCCTCATTGGAAAGAAAACCATACGTCCAGGTATGACTCATTTTATGTGTACTTTACCTTAAAATATATCTGATGTATGTAATTACATACTATAACATGAATCCCCTATAGAGTGTACTTAATTATCATGATATATGGTTCTATATGTAGTCTTAGATAACCATGGAGGTAATAAAAGTTACATTTAATAACTATCTTACTTCAGAGACTTGGCTATCAGGCTCAATATATTTACTCAATATATATATTGTTAGCTGGTCATACCTCCTAGCCCTCATAGCCTATTTATTGCGCTGTTGAGATACATCATAATAGCTGGTCATACCTCCTAGCCCTCATAGCCTATTTATTGCATTGTTGAGATTCAACATTAGCTGGTCATACCTCCTAGCCCTCATAGCCTATTTATTGCACTGTTGAGATTCAAGGTAGCTGGTCATACCTCCTAACCCTCGTATTCTCTGGGCTACGAGGTATAACCAGCTAATATGTATATCGACAGTACAGTACAGTTTCCAGGCATTTTGGTTACCCAGTTTTTTGACACAATAAAGTATCATTCATCCTATCCTAACTATCTCATTATGAGACTCATGAATCGCAACAGCGCAATAAATAGGCTATGAGGGCTAGGAGGTACGACCAGCTAACGATATATATATTGAGTAAATATATTGAGGCAGATAGCCAAGTCTCTGAAGTAAGATAGTTAATATAAGGAAATTATTACCTTCATGGTTATCTAAGACTACATATAGAACTTATGGTAGTACTTTGTGTCATGTTTAATAATTGATATCACAGTATGTGATAATATCGGATATCATCTATGAAGTATACATATTACTATTTATGAATCATGGATAATAATAACTATAATATTCTCATGTAATATTAGCATCTTCATTTCCGGAGCTGTTGGCCTAACATTTATGTATTCCAAACTATCATACACATAGTCAAGTGCAATCCATGGCATCAAATCTCAAGATCTCTCTTTGAAGAAATGATTTGATGCCACGGCTAGCAACTACTAGACTACAGTAAATACATGTACTGTAGAGAGAGATTTCATTCATTCTGTCCGTGTATATATCCCATAATATCATACACACATTACAAAATCTGTAGGTATTATACTATTGTGCTTGTCCTTATAAAAGGGACATACAACTTACAAGAAGGCTTCAGTTTTTACATTTTTGAAGGTTTTTTACCTGCATTAAAAAGTACTTGACAGGTAGTATCATAGTTCATACTTTCTGAAGTATATGTCATGTAATGTACCGTAGCTCATTATTGGCTAAATACAAACCTGACAGTCAGGCAGATATATGATATGATATGATTCATTGCAATAATTTCGTTTGTGTATATTGAATGTCAAAAGAACCAAATGCCTGAAGACATACTGTTTCCAAATTCTAATATTATCGACAGCATTTTGTAAAGAGCTATAAGCAGGTAAAATCTACATGAGTTTGACAAGCATTTTCAGGCTCACTAAAATTATGGTACATGGTATTAAAAGCTGTGCAAATGTTACCAGATTTCCTCACTCTGTGACTGTCAGTGGAGTTCCCAGACCTAAGGGAAAGCAATGCTTGAATCATGAGTTTATGTATAAATTTTCATTGTGTAAGATTTGCTTAATAAGTTATATACTGAGCATGTGCTACTTTATAAGTGTTACCAAAAATACCGTTCTCTATGGACTCCTTTTTCACAAAGTGACAATTTAGTACAAAGAGTTGTGCATATAAAACAAGTACTCCTTTTCAACAAAGTGACAACATAACTCTGGCGTTATGCATGTGATGCAGGTATGTTTCAAGAGCTCTTTAAGTATTATCATAAGGGTACCTGTACTGAAGGCTCTTTTTATGGAACTGATCTTCAATAGAAATATGAATGATTTCAAAGTTTGTATTCGTGAAATTAAGAAATCTGGAGGAAGAATATTCTACTATAAAATGGAAAATATATTGTCCATGGCTCTATCAATAGGACAGAGACATAAACCTGGAAAATAATTAAATCATTGCGTGATCAAAGTCCGTCGTAGATGGGTCAAAACGTTGCATTCGTTCCCAATTTGTCATTCCAAAAGTAACTATATTATACTGTTTTGCCAGCAGAGTGTTTGATAGAGAAATCCAACGTATCAGAATAGGGTTATAAATCAATGAATTTAAAATCCCTTTTGTAATTTCAGTTCTGTGGATCAAAGTTTGTATATCCTCAGTAGGCAATACCACAGTCATTACTCACACGAGTAGAGATTACATTTGATTCATATACCAGCTGAGAACATTAAAATGTAAATATTATCAAAACCTGAGATTGACTCAGCATACCATGGTTGTGAGGATATAGCCAGCTACTCATGAAACTGATATTTGTATGTAATTATAAATACACTTGACAAATATTGATAAAGACATAAATTTCTCAAATTAAATACTTACCAAGGTTCATGTAATAGTGTCACTGGAGAGAACAGTGCTCAGTGCAATATAAGTAGCAGAGCTCAGCATGAAAGAAATAATCCAAGAAATAAGGATATCGTTATTTGGAGTTTTCTTTTTCTTTTTAATGATCGCAGAAGAAGCGTGAAATTCTGAGTAATGACTTATAACATCCTTATATGTTGGATTAAGTCTACTTAGTACCAAGGTTGAAATGAAACTTGTTTATACTTTAAACATTCATCAGGTCAGTAAAACATGGTAATTAATAATAAGCTCTTGCACCATGTTCAAGGGCTCTTAATACTAGTAATATTTTGCCTGTTCAGGTCGACTGGCTTTGTCAAACTGTTTGTTTGCTGACTTTACAACTAATTTGTTGTTCTATTTTAATGACAGGTTTCAGAATACATAACTGAGTATAACTGTGAAAAAAAATGATCAAGGGTTTCTATAGTAGCATTCTAAAATGTCTGAATGAAAGTAGAAAGTTTGATGCGTTGGTCCCGGAATGAAAACCAACAACTTGAACAAGTAACAGTCGTGAAATATTTGTGGCTTGGTATAAAATGGTGATTGACAGAATTATAAGTTTAGTACACCATAACCCATCTTAATCTTAATTTTAGATTTGAAGTAGTTTTTAAGTATTTAGTTAGTATAACACTCGCTGGACAGAGGGCCAATTATGACTAAGTGATATAATGTATTTAAGTTACAGCCTAACTTTTGACTTGATGGTGAACTTTTTCATAGTTCTCTCGCACATACACATGCACGCATGTAAACATACACACACGTAAATGCACACACATGAATGCACACACGCACACACGTGTACACACACACACACACACACACACACACACACACACACACACACACACACACACACACACAGTAAAAAGCAAATAAGGAAAATAGCACTTTGAGAACAAGGTTGACTAAGTTCAAAGCCTGTCAAGGATAGACTAAAACCTACAATATGAACTTAGTACACAAACATTGTTAAACTACAGAATCAATAAATAACCACCTGTGAATCTTTGTAAAGCCTGTAATATTGATGACATTAAATGACTGAATGACAAAAAGTCATGAACTTGTCAACTTCATTGTACACAGCTCAAGGTTATTGATTTCCCATGGGTTACCTACTAGAACTACCTTCACCCAGACAAAAGTAGCCATAGCCATAAATTTGTATAATCTCTGAAAATATGACCACTTATAAGACAATGATTTTGACATCAAGTGATTTATTAACATTATCACTATGATCCCAGTCTAAAATGAAATTGAGATTTGTCAAAATTTAGAAAAACGACAATTTTTGTCAAATATTTTGGTGGGAAAGTGACACAATTTTATCAGTTCGTGACTACGTATCATTTCTTTGATCCCAGTCTAAAATAAAGTTAAGATATGTTATAAAAAATAGAGAAAACAAGAAATGTTGTTCCAATAGTTTTGGCGGGAAAGTACCTTATTTGAAGAGAATAAAGAGAATTTGTTTGTATTGCTCTTTGCAAGTAGCAAAAAGACTGTTTACTTCAAGGTCACAAATATAAACTTTACATCAAAAGGACTAACAGCTCATATTTCTAAAACCTAGTAGTATATTATGTAGTTTCAATGAATTATTTGTTTGAGTCTCAGCCTTCACACCCAGGTCTTTCATGTTGTCCTGTACAAGGTACACCAAACGGAAGCTACATATCATTGTTCAATTGTGTACACCTATTCTCGATCAACTGCTACCCATTCATTTCAATTTGTGGCCATTGGAACTCTCCATTTCTGTTTTCACTTCATTCATTTATGTTTTTTCAATGGACTTAAAACTTTACAAATGGGGGCAGGGTTTGCATTGGCCTATATTTATAACAGTACATATTTACTTATGGCTTCATATGTAGTATAGTAGAAAAACAAAATTATGGATGAAAGTATGAACCACACAGTCCCTCGTGGATGAACCTTGCCTAGAGTCGGGATTTTACTAGTCTAGTCCTATACTCTTCACCGTATAGGCAAATGGATTTCTTTAGCGCAGAATTCCTTTTTTACCATCAACAGTGATAGTTTATGCTATAGGAGTGTTGATTTAACTGGAGGTTGAGTTTGTAGTAAACTGAACAAAGTAACCAATTACAACTGCCTGTCAGTGTGTGATGGATTACTACTGACAAGCGGTGTTCATCCCTTCCCCAGCAGGAGATTTAGCTAGATTTTTGATAGAATTTGTCTATTTGACTAGATGTTAGACAGAGATCATAGAGAACCACTACACATACATGTATAGTAACTAGACTACGATTTTCTCGTACACCAGGGCATTCTTCAAATTTGTGCATTCAAGTTTCATTCTTCCATACTCTACAAAAATGAGTGGTATACATTGCACGAACTTCTAAAAAGAAAAGCCAGCAAAACTATTTAGATTGTATTTTTAATCAAAAAGTAATAAAAAAATCTTATTTTCGTTTTTAGCCTCTTTATGTCACAATCTATCTAGTGTAAATAAAAACTCTTAGATGTAATATTATCAATTTTGTGATACACCCACAGAAGCAAGACCACAACTTAAATTGCGTGTTTTGTTTTAGATACTGCAACAATAATAATGATAATGGTACATACGTTAGTAAAGTGTGAATAATTAGTCACTAGGATTAGAGGTAGAATTTTGCTGTAGAAATTATTTCAAAAAGTAAAAACCAATTTTACAAAAACACAGATATTATAGCAAAATTATCAGTAGACACCTGTCAATTACAATTTATTTTGTCTATCTGTCTGTCTAACTGTTTGGCTCAGCTGTTAGTAGTGATAACAAATCCAACCCCTGGTCCAAACTATGTGGATAGGTCATACGTAGGTAAATTATTGCCAGAATGAATATTTTCACGCACTGCTACATTTGCATATGTCAATATATAATTAATTCAGATTTCCATATATGTAGAACAAAGCTGTTACATTGTATCAGTATTATAGACATGTTTGTGACGTAGTAGTGGACGTATTATGTAAAGTAGCAGTATACAGTTAGATACTATCAGTGACAGACTACATCACATGTGTAAAGACATTTATGAGAACACAAGTGGACATATTTTGTCAGTTACTGTCAGGTTTTTCGAATGGTGCGATCTGAAATTTGTGCAACTCGGTAAGTACCACCCTAGTGATTCATAACCATGTGATAGTCAGTAGCAGAAATCTATGAAGTACATGTAAGTGAGATCTTTAATTCAATAATTGACATATTGTATCTACCAGTATGTCTTTAATACTACTGTTGTGTTTTTTTAATGATGCGAGTTGAAATTTGTAGAACTCAGTCAGTACCACCATGGTGATTTGTGAACATATTTACTGAGTTACAGTCAATAGCAGCAATGTTCAAATTGTTAACGTTAGATCGTAAGGCTAAATCTACACATTTGTAGTACATGTATTATTAATACACTGCAGACATCCTAGTATATCAGGCATTCCTAGCTACTATAGTTAGTACTATCTCAGGTGAAATGGTTTCTGTTTAATGTGTCATACAATGGTCACATGGTCAATAAATCCATCACAGCTTTTAAATTTAAGAATGTATCAGACCTGGTGTAACTATCAAGACCCCAGACTGTTTCAGGACACATTAGCATTTATACAGATTTGCCTCAACTATGAAGCTTTCCTTGACACTACCTTAGATCTAGTAAAGTTCCTATGATATAGTATCATTACCATTTACTACACCTCCAATCATGTTGGCATCCAGACTACCTCAGATCAGAGTTACAACAGTTTTTTCCAAGTTTTTTCACGGCGAGGTCTCTGCCTGAGGTTTGAATTACACCAGTTTTCTTCAGAGTGTTTTCATGACTATGTAAATCGCTGGGTATGTACTATTATATAGTTTATCAAGGCCCATCAAATCTAATGGATTTAGAACCCATTCAATATTACCATGACAGTTTATGATGGAATCAATAGCATACATTAAAGGCCTGTGAATTAATCCCAAGTTTACAGTGTTATCTTGTCAACAGAGCCGTAATGATTAGTTACATGTAGGACCTTTGTTTTGTTCAGAACTAACTTTATATCGTTATCAGACAATTCTATTTATCATCAAAATTTAATTCTAAAATAGTGGAGTCATGATTGTCGAATAGTTAGAGTGGCAAGCTTGGAATCTGTAGGTTGCTGGTTGTGTACATGTAGTCATGATGGTTGAATGGTGACAGTGGGCGACTTGGAAGCTGCAGGTTGCAGGTTTGAGCCCCATCACTGCGGTTCATTTTTGAATGGTTAAAGTCATTGGGCAAGATTTAAACCATGATTGTGCCTCAGTCAACCAAGCTGTATAATTGGGGACCTGGTAGGATAGAGGTTGCAATATGAATGCTTTAATCCTACACACTTATAAAGGCTGCAATGGATTGTATGCTCCCCAGGGAGTTGAGAAGTATAAAGGGTTGTTGTGCTGCTATAGATCCGTGCCAGGGGTAATAATTGTAAAGCACTTTGAACACAAAGTGGGAAAGTGCTATATTAAAAATCAACAATATTGTTAGTATCATCTCATATGGGCTCTTTAACAGTAAATCCAAATTTGATAAAGTCACAAGTATCCTTGTTATCTGTAATTGTGTATAACTGTTTGTTTGTTTGTTTGTTTGTTTGTTTGTTTGTTTGTTTGCTTGTTATCTGTAATTGTTTATATCTAAATGTTTGTTTACACTAACTGTATTTCTCAGTAATGAAAGATGAAACACTGAGCATTATCAACCTTATCTAATAAGCTTTCCATTATGATTCATGCATTGTAAGATAAAACCTAGACAACCTTGAAGTCCTGGACTTCATTCCTTTAAAATAACCATCTTTTATGACTCAACATAGCAATCATTTCAACAATGTTAACTTTTCTTAAGTTCCTCTGATATCAAATTAAATTTTGTTGCCTGCATGGAGTGTGTGAGTTAGAATATTTTCACCATATGGATAAGGATGGGATATATTTTCTGGGGTGAACAAATTATTTTGTGAACTGGTGGTCCCCGGACCAGTGCCTTAAAAAATCCAGTGATCCTGCTGAAAGAATTAGTGGTCCCAGGTCCCACTAATGTGAAACATTAAATCTTACCTTAGTATGAATCTGTATATTCAGACGACATAGTTATTAACAGTAAGGTACTGGTCCGACAAACCAGACAAGGTAAAATTTGTGTGGTCCGCCCAAAAAAATCGCTCGTCCCAGACCCAGGACCAGTGGATTTGTTCACCTCTGATTTTGGATTTTTAATGTATAAAACAATTTTATGAGGGTTTCCTACTTGAAAAATCAATGTTGAACAACTTATGCCAAGTCCTTATTTGTAACTCATAAATTGTAAAAGATTAGTAAATGTGTAAAATCATTGTTATTGTACGTACAATAACAAACATTTTACACATTTTTAGCTTTTTGCTCTGTATTAAGTTACAAACACAGACTTTGTCAATGATGTTTCACATAGATTTTTCATGTAGGAAGCCATGATAAAATCGTTATAAAAATCAAAAATCAAAAATGATTATACCAAATCTGCTTCCACATGGCTACTTTTAAATTGAATAAAATTTGAAGGTCTTTTCTGTTTTATCAAATCCTTAATTTACATCAAATGAACAAATATGATAAAAAATGCAACAGGTGGTTTTCAGAGTATATATATGCGGTGTACAGAGATTTCAAAATATTGAATATTTTCTTTTACCATGTGCATTCAATCGTAACAGTTGTCCTTGAAGTACATAGAAATACAAAAGTAATATTTATTCACTAACTGGTACCAACCACTATGAGGTACTTATAGACTATTTATTACAGAAACTAATACTAACAATAGTCTCGTATCATGACATTGAATGGCCAGTTACATGTAAACACTGAGTTATGTAAAACTATCTTATGTCAATTTTTTTCAGTTTTGAACACTTAGCAAGTGTTAAATATACATACACTCCATTACTTCATTATGATAGATCAGAATAGCATTCAGTTCTGTTGTGCTTGAAGTCTGACAAGTGCTGAAATTTGCATATCATTTGCACTTTGACCCAGTAACCCCAGCCATGACATGACATGTGATATGATGAGATGAGATGAGAGACAGACATTCTCTATCAAGCCATCTGCACTGTAAACAATGTATATGGTTTCCTAGGCAGGTAAATAAGGGATTCAATGCTGTAATCAAGGTATTTATACTCTTCTAGTGCTCAGAACATTTAAAAATGACCTGATTTCTCGTGTAGTCTATATATATTGTAGTTTTGGTGGAAATTTGCTGCCAAATATAACATTAAATGCAAACAATGTTCTTAAAATACTTGTTTAATATTTACTAGTATCAGGATGGTGATCAAAATAAATATTGAGCATAACAATATGTCTTACAAAGTTTCATGTTCAAATATTTAAATTGAAAATATGTTATTCATAATGTCCCCATGCTAAAATCTGAAACACAGTTATTGTTAATATTCAATATTTTTATTAAAATACACATTACAATAAGTCCAAACGTATATTTGTTTTTTGTGCATAGTAATTACTGTAGTCTGCTGATCAAGTCGTTTAGTGACAGGAACAAAGGTTTTAGACACAGCTTTCTAAAACTGTTTGTGTTGGAAATTGAACAGTTTGTACTACATTAATATGGCTAATACCAAACAGTTTGATTTTATGTAGAATTATTTTTGTACTAATGAAATTTCAATATTTTAGCTGATATTAGTCATAAAATTTCTTGTTATTCCATGGTGCCAATTTTCAACCACTTTGTTTTGATATGTTTAACATACAAAGTTTACATATTTGACAAAATATAGGGGATAATATTTATAATACATGAAATATTTGTTTATTTTCATGTTAGTTAGATATTGTTCATGTAATTATTTTCATTCTTTTGAAATAAAAGAGAAAATATGTTCTATATTTGTATCACTTGAAATAAAAGGGAGAAAATATGTTCTGTATTGGCATCACTTGAAATAAAAAGGAGAAAATATGTTCTGTATTCGTAATCTTATTTTGATCAACCTATGCAACAAAAGGAAAACAGCAGGTAGTGATATCACAATAGCTAAATAAAATAGTGTATTCAAGGTCTCTCTTATTAAATCTGTGTTATTAATTCAGTTGGAGATTTAATCTAGGGAAGGGGGTTGATAGACTCCATTGAGAACATAATTAATAACATATAACACATTAAATTCAAATAATGTTGACATAGTTTATTTTGTTATATTGCATAAGGTATTTCTTAAGGCAAGAAATTAGCTGTAGTCCAGGACACAGACTATTAAACATTGTATCTGGACTACCAAATTAGCAGTAGTCCCAGACACATAGACTACTAAATATTGTATCTAGACTACCAAATTAGCAGTAGTCCAGGACACATAGACTACTAAACATTGTATCTAGACTACCAAATTTGTAAGGTTTCTTGGGAAATCAGTAGAAAATTGTAGCTGAAACCTTTCACTTTTCTAAATCTGACTACCAATTGTAGAAGTTAAATTTGAGCCCTGTAACTTATTTGGTTTATTTTTGGATAATAGTTAATACATATACTATTAGCCTTGTCTGTGAATTATCCATTATGTAGACGTCCATCCTGAGTCCATGTGATGTTATGTTGATAAGGTGATATAGACAGACAGTTCAGTGAACTGAGGATAATTAGATTACATTCCTGTTCAGTGAATGAAGAAAGATATTGTGGAATAATGTAATTATTCTTCCAAAAGCAAAATTTATGAGAAATCGGGACAAATAATTATTTTTAATATTTTAATTCAAATTTGAACACTACTGAACCAATGATTTATAGCTATAATATATGTATATTGTCATGACATAGAACAACCGGGGTATAAATGCCATATATTTTGTTTGAATACTTTCAATTTGGCTTGTGTGAGTTAATATCTTGTTCAATTACTTGAAATGCATGTTGTAATAACAGATTGGTTTTTTAAGACGTTCTGTGTTCAGTTGATGAAAAATTATGAAATCATGTTCTAAAAATATTGAGATTAAAATCAGTTGTAATCAATGATGTAAATTAGTATAAACTATATCCGTCTATCTATCAAGCTGTTACACAAGATTATCATATACAGTAGTCAGTATCGCTTTCAAAGTTATTCAGCGAAGAGCATGTGCATCAAACCTGGGCAATAATTTTTTGTATCATGCCCCGGCACACTTTGCCCAAATATCGACATCCATTCACCTAGTGATTTGGCGTTGTTCATTTTTTCTTCATTTTTTATGTTTTAGTGAATAAAATGATATTTCCCTGCCAGTTTATGTGATTACATTATTTAAATGATGTTTCCATGCCACTACATGGGGTATATGATAAAACCTTTATGGCTCAGAAATGCCAGGCAGTGTGTCTGTCTGTCTGTCTGTCTGTGTGTGTGTGTGTGTGTGTGTGGTGGGGGGGGGGGGGTAATTCTTGTTCAATGACTCTGCAAAGGTTTACTCTGCACTGTAGTTATATTTGACCAAATATTTATGATGACAACACCAACAGTGCAATTTTATGATGCATGTCACAACAATAGGGTTGAAGTTGTAAAATTGGTCGTAAAAATGAAACCATAATACTGTTTGAATATGATTAAAGATCATAAAATCAGCCATGAGGGAAATTGAAAAAAAAATAAAAACAGCCAATTTTGTCTGCAGGTGTAGAAATGAAATGTAAAGTAATCAGCTGGAAAGACATTTTCCAGATTAGGTACCGTTTGGAAAAGAGAAATTATCATTCCAGTGGTACTTATTTTCAACACAAATAAATGCCAGTTAAAGTAACCACTACATTCCAAACCAGAATTTAAAATATGGTATTGCCACACAGTCTGTATGGCCATATGAGAGAATATTTTGACATGAGAAACAAATTTGGAAAATTTGGGAAGATACACTATTTTGCGATAATCACGTTTACAAACTAACCAATAGAACAATATAAAAATTAAATCTTAGAAATTTAGATAATTTTTTATATAACAAGTGAGATATTTTTTCATTGTAATATCCATGTTTGCAATAATAGAGAATTTGGAGATAAATGGAGAAAAAAATCTAGAAATGGAACACGATACACTTTTGCGGTATTTTGATATTTACAATTTGGAAACAAAAAATCAAAATTTGAAAATAAATGTAAATAAATGAAAAAATATCAAAACATTTTTTAAAAATATCAAAAAATTAAGCAAAACTATTCCAAGATATTCATGATTGCAATAGATGAAAATTAAAATTCAAAAATAACTAAATAAATGAAAATTTATGATAAAGTACAAAAAAAAAAAACGGAAAAAATAAACCAATATAGATACACTTAATTTGGAATACTAACTTTGATATTAAATGAAAGTGATGCTTGAGAAAGTGAGAAAAGTCGAGAAAAACAGCACAAAACCCTTTTTTTGGTAACATTCATGTTTGCAATTGAGAAACATAAAAAAATCAAAATTTATGTCTGGTCCAACTATTTCTATTTTTATTCTATTCACGTAAAAATAAGTGATGAAATATTTGAGGAATGTGACACCAGGTTGATGGATTGACACCAGAAATATTATTAGAATTTTAAGGCCAAAAAAATAAATAAAACAGGGTATCTTTATTTCCATTGTTAATTGTGTTTTTTGCTAAAATAGCATATATTAGAGGCTGAGGGGATTTGTGTTGTCAGTTGAGCTGTGGAGCTCAGATGCTGGATATTTTTCTTCTCATGAGGAAGAGAGTGATGGTTAGTAATATTATTACAGATATGTACCACTGATTACCCGTACTTAATAGTGTACATGCACAGTAGTAGTATTTGAACTGCTGTGCAATAATGAAAACATATTATTTCCCAACATTTTTCTTTGTTCTGCCAAGGAAAATATGAGTGTCCTAGGGGGCCTTGTCACTACGAGTCACTAGACAAGCTGTGACAAACCCTTATGTCACGAGTATTTTCTAGCTGAATGAAGAAAAATATTGGGGGAATAATATGATTATACCTCCTAAAAGAAGAAATTATCTGGGATATTATTCACAAAATACTTTTAAAAAATTACAGGAATAGCAGAAAGAAGTCCAGATTCTTTGAATTTTCATTTTGTCTGCCATGCCTGTGAGGCATTTAGTTGTGAGTACATGGTATGTGTGTTAAGTGATCCAGAAAAGTCTACAATATTTTCCATAATTTAGCAGTATTTTAAGGGTGCTATGTTTTTTATGCTGGTAGTTTTCGCAAATACGGAAAAAAAAGCTTGGCAAAAAAGATAGTCAATTTTGTAGGTTTGAACATATAATTTTCATTTTTCAGTGTCCCAAAACGTTTAGCATCAGACCTAAAAAGAAATTGTTTGGTTTCAGTTACCCAACCCACCTAGTTTTTCACACCGACCTAAACTTTTTTACATATTCGAGAAAAAATAATGAAATCACGAAAATTATGTTAAGTCTCGCGAGAAATATACGGAAACTAACATCAACTTATAAAGACTATATAAAACTGTTCTTCCAATCTGCAATGGCTGTACATCTGATAGGAAGAAACCACTAACACAGAGACAGTATGGAAAACAACGGAAAACATAACTAGCTAAACAAGACACTCAAATATGAAAAAAAAAATTACCTGCCCCACCTATTCTAAAATTGAACGTCGAAACCATGCAAATTTTTTTGTTAGGCCTTAGCCAAAAAGATAGCAGTAACTATATGTAGAGTTCATGTTGATTGAACCATGCCTATATGTTTGGAGGCTATAAACCAATAAACTATACACTCTAGGTATGTGTGTGAATGTGGTTGGAGCATGGGAAACATCACAGGTCACTGTTTTTGGATGTATAGAGGGGGTGTGTCACTTGCATTGTATGTGGTGATGGAGATAAGACATCTATTGTTATTCTTTTTTAGTAGGGTCATCATACTTGGTGTGAGATGACATGTTTGTACAAGTATGACAAGTCATTATTAAAGTATACTCACTTTTCACTGGTCTTTTAAACTTTAAAAGACATTGCCACAACATGTGGTATGGTGAAGCAGTGAGAAGGGGCAACTACATCTGTGTGTGTATGTGTGTTATACTGGCGTTGTGTTACATCCAGGTGTTACATATATATATTGATATCTGGAGGTTGTCATCAAACTTACTTTATCCATGCTAAGGTCAGGTTAGTATTTATATTAAGTATAAATCAATTTAACAGTTTCTTCAAAAGAGATATTGCAAAATGTACTGTCAGGTGGGATATCATGCAACGTCTGTGTGTATGTGTGTTGTACGGGTACTTCCATACAGATATTGAGTTGTTGAGATTGACCTTATCAAACATAAGAATTACAAGCATACTTCAAGTTAGTATGAACGTTGTAGGTGGGTTTTTTTTTCAAATGTAAAATTGACAGTCACACTGGATAGTAGGAAATATTTCTTTTTTTCAACACATACTTGGTCCTACATACAGATAGAAATATATTTACTTTTTAGACGTTACTCCTTTTATACTTTGTACAGGTGTAAATCCGTCTAGTATGAGTGTTACATATTTTTTTTAAAAATTTCAATGGAAAATTAGACAGAATATCAAGAAATTTCATTTCTCTATGTGCTCTGTCTCCTTCTTTCCTTCCCTCTTTCTCACAACACACAACACACAACACATACACAAACACACACACAACACACACACACACACACACACACACACACACACACACACACACACTTGAAATAAAAAGCTGTATGTTCTTTCAAAAATAAATACAAATATGACAGCTTTTTAACAGATATAGCACACAGTGGTTCCAGAGGGCACATTTGTTATTCAACATACATACATGTAGGTGTCAAATGACGTTATTATCCCATAGTAAAGTTTTACATTTAACAATACAATACAATTGATATAATAACTTCCTCAGTACATTGTGACTTCTTACATCAAGTAGGTGATTATATACTTGTTTGTGTAAAACATCACATGACTTCTTTGTATCTGTTGTGAATGTAACCATAGTAACATGAATTAGGTAATGCTAGAATGAAATTAAGTATTGTTCCCTTTCATAGCACATCAATGTAAAGATAAGTTTAAAAATGGGAAATTTTTAAGTTTAATGAATTCAAATTTTTGGCTCAACCTGATATGTTGTCATGGAGATACAACCACACCTCATATATTTAATAATATATAATTGTGAGACTATCCTTATATGTGTGTTTGCTGTTAACTGATAACACCACATACAGAATTTAAAAATTTGTGCTGTTTTTGTTAGCATCCACTTTTCATCATGGTTATATGAGCATTTATGTCAACTGAAACGTATTTCTGTTTTTCCAAAATCAAGATCTTTGGCTTCAAGAAATTTCATGAAATTTATATGAAATTAAAATACAAATGTAGACCATTTTAGTTGATTTGTGATTTGGGTGGCAATAGCTGATAAAGAACTTTGATTGGCTGATCTTGACATCCCAGCAAAGGTTCTGAGCTTGGATTTCAACATCAAAATTAAATTCACAGAATGATGAAGAATTACGCGTAAAGTTTGTACTGGTTGTCTTATAAACACAAAATATGTGTAGGACTTCACGTTTCAGTAATCCAGTTTGGCAGCAAACCAAAATTAATAAAAACCAATTTAATTACCAATTGCACTCAGTAGACAATTTGATTACACATTGCACCCAGTAGACTTATTCTGTTTGTCATTTTATCGTCATCTTTATGTATCGTCAGTTCACATTTAAGATAATTTCACTGACGATCCTGTAGTTTTGCCAAGATCTCACACCCTTTGTATAACACTGAGTGTGGGAAATCTGGTTAGCATTATAAAGTTTAACCATTTAGATGGAAACCTTGAAAAAAAAAGCCTTTATTTTATGAGTCAGTGGGAAACATGATGTGACTTGTTGTCCAGCCATAGAGGGCATCATTTTTTTTTTTTTTTTAGTGACTCAAAGAAATAGGGATTGTCAGGTCATGAGAAATATTTAAATAAAATGTGACATATATTGCGTTTGTGATTCTGACATATTGTTAGTTTTATTGACTGAAATTTGGTAAGATGTTATGAGAGATGAGAATGAGAGAGAGAGAGAGAGAGAGAGAGAGAAGAATGAGAGAGAGAGAGAGAGAGAGATGAGAATGAGAGAGAGAGAGAGAGAGAGAGAAGAATGAGAGAGAGAGAGAGAGAGAAGAATGAGAGAGAGAGAGAGAGAGAGAGAGAGAGAGAGAGAGAGAGAGAGAGAGAGAGAGAGAGAGAGAGAGAGAGAGAGAGAGAGAGAGAGAGAGAGAGAGAGAGAGAGAGAGAGAGAGAGAGAGAGAGAGAGAGAGAGAGAGAGAGAGTACATTGTGCATTTAGTTGTGTAATCAGTTTTATGGTCTCTTTTTACGAGATGTTAATTGATTTAAAGGTCATTTTTATAGACAATATTGAGTTTTTACCAAGATTTGCAAACTATGTAACCGAGAGGAGAAAACAAAAAACATTGACTATTTGAAGTAAATGATTATCTTGATCTGTATTAAAAGATAACCAATTTATCCTAACAAAGAAAAACACTTTACCATCTATATTGTAAACTGTCTTGATGAGAATTAACTGTGTTTCCAATTAAGAATGATGAAAGATCCCAATAAATTTCCATCGTAATCACTTTCAGTAATTTAATCATTTTATACAGAGAAATATCTTTCAATTTCACATAATAATGAACTA
Source organism: Glandiceps talaboti (assembly GCF_964340395.1). Taxonomy (NCBI): domain Eukaryota; kingdom Metazoa; phylum Hemichordata; class Enteropneusta; family Spengelidae; genus Glandiceps; species Glandiceps talaboti. Next base: position 8,270,201 of record NC_135562.1, read on the forward strand.
GAAATGGTAATTGTAACAAAGGCAGCATGATATTAAATGGCTATTGTATGTATTGTAATGTATTGTATAATTTGTAATATGGTGATTTGACCAATCTCAAGTCCGTGTCTCCAAATTTGGTTCGTCATTGTAATTAATATCACAGCAGTTTTTACCAATAATCTTTTAATTTTTAAATATAATAATTAATTTTTGATGAAAAACAATTAGCATTTTCATGATATTAACCTTATCAAATATTTCAGCTGTCAAAAATGAAATTATCTGACCTGCCATGAAATATTCATACTTACATTGAAAATAGTGACAGGTACTTGAGATGTTGAGTGATGAGTTTGAACTACCAGGATTTCTTTTATTCCACTCTGTTATTTAAATAATGACCTTGGAAATTATAAATGTATGTCACTGTCACTCTGTCACCTAAAATGAAAAAGTGAATAATTAGATATTATTCCCCAATATTTTTCTTTGTTGTTCAGCCAAGGAAAATACGGGTGACCTAAGGGGCCTTTGTCACTTACGATTCGCTAGACGAGTAGTGACAGTCCTTAGGTCATGAGTATTTTCCAGCTGAATGAAGAAAAATATTGGGGAATAACATAATTATACCAGTTCCAGTAATATCAAAGAAAAATTGGGGAAGTAATTGCAGTTTTGAACATTTTGACTTGTATTTCGAACACACCAAAACCAGTGACATAGACATGCGTTGTTGTGACAGACACACGTTGTTGTGACATAGAACGACCAGAGTATATATATTCCATTATGATATTTTAAGTGTTCAATTTGGCTTGTGCATGGTATAATTGATATGAATTGATGAGTTTGAACTACCAGGATGTATTTTATTCCACTTTGTTATTTAAATAATGACCTTGGAAATGATAAATGTATGTCAATGTCACTCTGTGTCCTAAAACAAAAAACTGAATAATAAACATTGTCCTTGTTTAAGATTTATAGGTGTATGAAACTAGCATTACAATCAAGGTACATTAACATTATATTATTATATCCTTGGAATTAATACTAGGTACATTTATCAACTGTTTATTTCTGGTACATGTCAAAGATAACAATTTTAGTAGTCATTTATTACAAATACAGATATTTATCTCTTGTGTACGTGTACTCAGTTTCTAGTAATACAGAGAAAACTGGATAATAGTTGTACATTTTCAAATCGGTTAAAACAAAATTATGGAATCAGACAGTCAAATTGTAACAGTTGATTTTATTTTCTGACTGACTAATGATTCAAAGTAATATTAGTGATAAAAGTACATAAAATATTAGATATTTAATAATATACATATTAAAAAAACAAATATGCAAATATAGGATGAGTAAGGAATAAGGAATTGCAACTCAAAGTTTCTCACGATCATGTAATCATCAGGCAACTGACAGCTGATTCAGCTGACGGTCTTACAAGCACTTCATATAAAATGATATGAAAGTCCACTAATTAATTCTACTTTTAATGTAATATCTATAAAAGTTAATACCTCTCTTGTTGTATTTCAACAATTTTGGTAAACAAAGACAAAGTCTTGAATTTCTAAAACCCAACAAAAGCAATTCTCATTATGCATACATTTGATTTTGATACATGTATTGTACATGTACCTTTATTAGTCTGTTGTTATAATTACATTATTTCATACAAAACAAGTGAAACAAAACAAAATTGATGAAAGGATGTGATGTTTCTTTAAACAATGAATTCAAAAGGTCAGAATATCATAATACAGTAATAATAGCCCACTAGTACTGTGAATGTAGTATTTGCCTGTAGGCACTCACTGTAGCTCAGCTGGTATGTGTATTCATGTAGAACAATAGATACTAATATCTGCTTTAAAATCATTTGTCAAGATACATGCTATGCTATACACTGGAGTATAGTGTTGAATAGATAGTATCTAAGATAGTAACAGTACTGTAGAATCTACACATAGCACATAGAGACGAGGTATGTGTATGTATGTCTATGTATGTGTATATACGTATGTATGTATGTATGTATGTATGTGTGTGTACGTAAGTGTGTATGTATGTATGTATGTATGTATGTATGTATGTATGTATGTATGTATGTATGTATGTACTGTACTGATGTATGTATGTATGTATGTATGTATGTATGTGTATGTATGTATATATGTCTGTGTGTGTATGTATGTATGTATGTGTATGTGTGTGTTTGTGTATGTATATATGTATGTATGTATGTATGTATGTATGTATGTATGTACATGTGTGTGTGCATGTCTCTGTCTTTCTGTGGTATTGTATGTGTATATTCAGGTAGAATAATAATACTGATAGATCATGATACCTGCTTTAAAAAAAATTCCAATCAAACATGCTAGACACGCAGTAGTCTTACAATAAATAGTGTCTGGGTTGTTGTTAAGGACAGCTAAAGTAGGTAGAATCTAAGTGTTTTGAACACGAAGCACATAAATAAAGTTGTGAATGTATGTGTGTATTCTCTCAGAATGACAATTCCTAATCTTTTAATATCATTTACCACAGTCAATAACTTAAATAATTCAAGACATTGTACAAAGAATGATATATAAGAAATATGATATAGTAGAAGTAATCTCTGTACATTAGGGATTCAGAGTGAACATTTTGTCTATAACTGAGTTAAGACTTCAATCTAGACACATGACATGAGTGGCATACTGAGTGAACAGAGAGAAGAATATGACAGTCCTCAATAAATAAAGTTTCCTTAAACCCATAAGCTGCTGTATGCTAATTTCTGTGAACACATAACTCACTGCAAATGCAAGCTTTTATTTTGATATTAACAGAAAATATATGTGGGTTGGCTACGAATGAATTAAAAATTACAAATTTTCCAAGGATGAAAAACTGTGTATTATTGCAATCTTTTTAGACTAGATACAAACATGGTTTGAAATCATCTCTGACTTGAAAGAGAGATCTTGAGAGTCAACTAAGGTGGAAGTTTGTACAGTATTTCAATTTGAAGAAATAAATTCCATTGGTTCATTCAAACCTATACTGGATTTTGATTGGCTGTTGAAAAGACAGGTTTATAACTGCGTACATCACAGACCTATGCCTTACATACTAAAGGACATTGAATTCTAAAGTGTCCTGGTTTTTCATTGAAAACAATTCTGTTAGTCGAACAGTGAGTCATTGTATATCTCCACATAGTTGTGCAATGCAAGCTGTGAACATTACAAAAATAATGTCATTTTGAAGCAAAATATTTCTAGATTACATGTTATCAAACTAAAAATGTGATAACTTTAATCATTAAGATGTGTCCAAATATTGTACATTTGTTTTTTGTAAAGAATGGCCTCAAGTAGGGAGCTAACTTAACTAAGTTCTTACCAAGTATATATCAAGAATTTTATGATATTGATTTCCAAGTTTGCTAACATTTCACCTTTCCAGTAATGAAACCTTTAAAAAAGCATTACTGCAGTGTATAAAGTTATCTTAAGTTAATATACAACAATATTCTTAATATCAAAACAAAGTGAAAACATTTTGACCAAAGTAAAGAATAAACAGTGCCTGAAATTTATGTTTGATTTGTATTGGATTAGAAAGTCAGTAAGGAGAGCTAGCTTTGATAAAAATATGCTGTTTACTCAGAAAATTGGAACATCCGCACATCAATACACCCCTAGCCCCCTTTTGACCTCTGTCTTAACTTGTTACAAGTTTTGTCATGTGTACATTGAGTGAGTCACACAGTTTACGGAATACAGTGTGTGTGAAATAATAACGTATTCTAGTTTTCTGTTCACTACTCCACTCTAAATTGACCAGAATTAGAAAGATGATTGTCAGATTAACAATCAAATATCAGCAAATTACACAATTTTGAAGAGAAAATTGTCCCACATTGATATGCAAATTAGGTATGATGTCATCATTCATGATAGTTTGGAGTGCAATGCCCTCTTTATATTTTGTATACAATTGAGGTTGTTATCCTTCAACGGACCAATAGTATTCAACGATTTGATTTGAAAATCTTGACTACCTGAATACTCTACTATGGTAAAGCCAACAGGTAACAGGTAGAAAAGGTATGTTTTAATGTCATTGCTTTTTTTCAACTTTTCTTATTTTTTCAAGGGTGACTGGCTCTTAAATTCATCTCCGATCTTACATAATTTGTTTGTAATTATCAATGTACCTGTTCTGATGATATTTTACTATAACATAGGATAGGTTTAAGAGGTGATGTATGTTTCACTTTTGGATAAAGTAAGTTAAATATATCTAGGTTTCACTGTCTGTAGATTAATTGTGCTATAACGTACAGATTTCATGTATAGCTACAGATCATTTTCAGTTCACTAGCCACTCCATTGTATTCCTTATATATGTTTCTTATATCTGCATACATAGTTATACATCCGAGGCTCTCACTAGAATGTAGTTGTATAGAAACTTCCATATCTCATCTATTAGGAGCTACTTGTCATCTTCAAAAAACTTGATAAACAAAATTTTGTTTAAATTGTCACTATAATTAGCATATTACTGACTTCTAAAATGACTTCAAATTCAATATATATGCATGGTGTCACAGGTATCTGTACACATACATTAGGTTTATCATTGTGTATCACAATCATTTATTAGACATTTTATTTCACACAGGGTTCGCACGGTCCTGGAAAACCCTGGAAAACCCTGGAATTTCAAACCCTCCCTGGAAAGCCCTGGAAAACCCTGGAAAAATGCGCCCTACCCCTGGAAAACCCTGGAAAATGATCATGATCAATCGATCGATTAATATTGATGATCGTCATGTCTGTGCTCGAGCCACCCATTCGTATGATTCTGAATATCGTAAATGTGAAATGGCGAAAATATTTTCAAAGTCTTTCGCCACGGTGGTGAATCAAAATTCACGCCGATTGAACCCAGACAGTCAAACGATCGTTCCACGAGACACTTCGCCCCACAGACCGTGCATATGATTAGTTGAATGGGCGCCGCAGTGTTTGTTTCGATCTTGTATATATTGCTACTCCATACATCTCCCAGTCGTCATTTCAGGGACATGATATTGTAACACTGTAACAGTCCCGGTCGGGGTCTGTTAACAAGATTATCGTAACATTGTAGCGAGTATCAAAGCATCATCAACCACGATTAGAAATTGTTACAAGTTCGGCGCATGAGTCGACATACTACAAGCTCAGGCATGGCTAGGGCCTAGGGAAGTGCAGTTGAATTTCCGGGTTGTGGAAGTACGGTTGTGACTTTTATGTCGTCGATAAATAGGTATTTGTGTTACATGTTCTAAAAGAATAAACTACTGTTTTATGTTGTCGGTACAGTAACATTCGTCAATGGTCAAGTTGAGTTGAAATCGCGATGTTCCGCAACTCGTGGCATCGGTACATAAACATCGAGACGCAAGCAATGAATGTATTCAGTTATTCATAGCTCGAAATTTCGTTACGTAAATGACGTTTTTATTAAAATTTTTGAAGAAAAAAATTATTTTAGGTGACTTATAAATCTAGTAACATCAAATCATACAATAACGAGGACAAACTTTAGTTTTTAATTTAATTTTCTGGATATGTCTGAATTAGACTGATGAATGCTGAGACTCAATCTTACACGATCAATGCATCTGCTTGACGAAACGGCTACTTTAATAGGGGGTAGGAGAGAGGTTTCTCCGTTAATCTTAGCATGCAAACGTGGTTTTGAAACCAACATCTTGCATAGTGTCGATTGTCTTTAAAATGTTTTGTAACATATTATGGGAACTGTTGTTATTTTTTTCGTCTACATCAGACAATTAGATGTCATTCAAAAAATATACTTAAGTGTCAACACCCCTGGAAAATGGTCAAAATCAATATGAATACCCCTGGAAAACTGATGAAAAACCCCTGGAAAGTCCTGGAATTTTGTTTTGCTTTAAGTGTACGAACCCTGTTCACAGATGTGAGTATGTTAACTAGAATTCTAACTACTTACTAGGCACTGTCATTTTGTGTTGAATTAGCCTAGAATCTAAGCATGTCTGTGGACTTCAACACAGTTCTTGGCCTACATAAGAGAAACAAATCATTGTAGTTGACAGACATGCTAAGAAAATGTTAAATGGATCGACAATATTTACTAAAAGTTTTGTGCCAAAATGCATAATTTTTAAAAACCATTTCATGACCAAAACAATTTTATAAATACCCTCAAAATTAACAAATTGTTGTTGGATATAGTTTTTGACCATAAAGCTAGAATTTCACTTAAAAATGTGATGAATAAAACCAGCAATATGGTTTCATTTCATTTAATGTGTTAGACTTCACCCAGCAACAAACATGTGATTCTGAAAATAACTAGACAATTGTGCTTTATATTTAATAGTGTTTTTTTTCAGCAATTTATACAATGTGCATGATTTTATAGTCATTCATATCTAGTATGGACCACATTGGAAGTCAATGTTTCTAAAAAAAAATACTTTTATGTGTTATTCTCGAAGATTTTTTATACCTTGTACTTTCATATGTACCAGTATAAATTTTTACAGAGTAAATTCAATTCAGTTTGCATGTATTTCAGTGTTTTTGCCAAGGTTTGGGAACTCTGGTAACAAAAAGGTGAAAATATGGTATAAGTGACATACAAATTACACTGTAATTCTGGAACACGGGTACCACATGAAAATGATGACAGGGGGAACTTGGATAGATTTGACCACCTTACTGTCCTGAACAGAGAAACACTTGTAGGGAATCCCAGTAAAAAAATGTGGGAAACTCAGGTAGATCTGACCAACTGACTGTCCTGAACAGAAACACTGGTAGGGAACCCCGGTAAAATGACTGGGTACTCAAGTAGATTTGACCACCTTACTGTCCTGAACAGAAACACTGGTAGGGGACCCCGGTAAAATGACTGGGTACTCAAGTAGATTTTGTCAACTTATTGCCCTTAACAGGAATACTGGCAAGTAACCCTAGTATTAAGTGACTAGGGAACTCAGGTATATTTTACCTAATTACTGCCATCAACAACAATACAATATCTAAACCACAAATATTCTACACATACTATAGTTAGCTTGTGCTACTGAAATGAAATAAGTTAAGATCTAGGCTAACAAAATTGCTGAAACAAAATACAATGTACTTAAATTAACAAGTTTAGGTATTGTGAGACACAAAACCATAGCAACTGTTGGCATGACAATACCATCATTGTTAAAAACATGTGGCAACTCATGGACTATCAGTCAATTATTGATGCAAATGAGATAAAGTCACTATTAAATGAATTAGTAATTACTTAAAAACTAAACTTGATGTAAAAGTCAGGAAACTCATTAGAATCCCCTATGAACTAGAATAAAACCATTTCTTAATGTTGTGTAATTAATGTTGTTCATCCATTCCTCATTTTGAAAACAATAGACAATAGAATGTTATGGTAAACATTAGTAAAATAACCAGCTGCCTGATGTACAGGTATAGAAATCAAAATAGATTGTTGAAAAAAACAAGAAAACATTTTAGAAGGATGACCATGGAGGTAGAATTAACTAACTAACCGCCATGCCACAACACTTCCCAAAACACACACCAAATTGACTTCTCATTCTTTCTGTCTTAGAATTTAACACAAGTAATCTTTTGTATATCAATTTGATTTGCATCAATAAACCTGTTACTTCCAATCCTAGCAAGTACTAGCCCAGAAACTTATCTATTTACCATCTCAAGAGGCTTTACGAATTAACCAATAGCTTCCTGAGATGGTAAACCAAGTCAGTCTCTGAGTATGTACTTTTAGTAAGACCTCAGATCTGCACTCAGAATGTTGTCAAAGGAATACCAAGCATGACAGTATCTCTGGTGCACAACCCAATGGAATGCCTGACCATGGTCTGCCTTTTGCTAGACTTTCAGGCAAGTCCTTGACAGACCTGTGGTGCTAATTGACCTGTGGTCACTTCTAAATTAACAGAATTGGAGGGTCTAACAGGTCTGTTGGCTAAGCATGAAAGTACATGTACTCTGCCACTCAGTAGCAATGGGTGGTGAATCAATGTCACTAACACAACAGTAGTAGATCAACAGAAAAACAAATAAAAAACTTGAAGTTTAACAAAAAGCCATGTCACAATTACATGCAATTAACTTGTCTTCATTCAATGATTTATTCCTTTTTATGAAAGAAGAGAGTGAGAAATGAGAGTCTTTGATTTGACTTCAAGTAGCCAGCTGGCATCAGTATCATTACCTTTTTAATCTTCTTTGTCAGTGACATTGAAAAGATCATCTTGAAATATTCTATCTTTTTTTGTCTTTAATTTCTTTGTAAAACAGCGATAGAGATGACAGCTGTGCACTGCCCAAAAGATTTGATTCTATAAGCCATAGCAAAATCTGCCCGAACAAATGCATTTGAATCCAGCATCAAAATACTGTAAACCTGGAAATTTCGCTAGAGACGTTTATTTTTGCTTATTTTGCTAGAACACAAGAATGCAAAAATAAATAGTGACTAAAATGGCTTCTTGTACATAAACATGGCTTCTTGTACATGAACATAATGTCCCAGTCGGGTTAATTAGTAAAAACTAGTCTTTGAGATCTAGCTGAAGACAAATTTGCTAAATTTTCTAGTGGCGAAAATATCTAGGTTTGCAGTATGTTCCATTCATAATGCATTTGGTTTAATAAGTTTCACTTTTGAAAGTGTACAAGTAAATAATTACCAACAACTATAATTAAACCTATAACATCAGAGTCTAACATGTAATGTGTTACATTAAAGTTTTGTTCCAAACACAAACTTAAACCCAGCATCAAGTTTATGTAAATGCATCGGTTTTGTAAGTTTGTTTTTTGACTGACAGAAAAAGTAGTGATGCTAGCAGGTATGCATTGTATAGCAGTGGGTGGGTAGTTATTCCCAGAAAGACCCATGTAAAGAGTGACACAGTATAGACAAATGAAAAAATAGATTAAAAAGTTGAATTTGTAATTACAACAAAAGCCACCCACAGGTACTAGAATTATTGACCAAGCCCAAATTAATCATTTATTGAGAACAATGAGATCAAGTATTGTCTCAATTTCTCATCACTGTTCTCTTTGGAAACTACTGAGAAAGCTAAATGAAAATTCAAACTATCCTTTACAGGTATGTGTGAGATATGAGACCTTTTAAGTGAAAATAGACCAGACTTTGTAATTTGTTTGTCGTCAAACATCAAGAGGAAGCCATACAAGTTGTTAGCACTGACATTGTGTGGGTTACAGCTGTTTGTACTATTGTTATGCAAATGAGATGTTTAGAATTCAGACTCCCTACCTTAGCTTATTTGAAAAAAGTGTTTAGCTAGTTAATTATGCATACCTATAGGAAACGAATGCCTTTAGAGTGAACAATAACATGAATAAGAACCAATAGAATGAATGAAAGTATTAAGTGGTCGATTTCTTTTTCTGTTGCTCTATTCAAAACAGGTAAATAAGTCAGACGTTGCTTAACCGCCATGCAGTGAGGTTACAAGGGGAGGACAGTTAAAACCAGTGAGAACTTCCATGGAATGTCCAACTCAGAGATGACAGTACTAAAACTAAAATGGCTTTGACGGCGTTACCGTTTACTTATAGTAAATTTCCACTGAAGATTCTCAACAAGGGACCGGAATATTTTAAACTACAGGCTGAGAACAGAGAACAGAAATGTCGGAAGACAGCAACGGAGCTATTAGCGGAGAGTAGACATAGGTATGTTAAGACAACATCAGCTGAGAACCAATACAGTGGACATATTGAATACCATGACAGTTGTAAAAAAGAATTACCTAGCGAGAAAAATGAATATGAAACGATTGTATTCAGACCGTTCCCACAACAGGGTTTGAACAGTGAAGCAATAAATCAAGCCACCAGGACTCATAACGTAACACGGAATCATGATATTGAGGTCAAACCTCCTGTACCCAGAAAACCGAACTATTTATTTCAAAGCAAACGTCACCGTCAGGGGATCCATTCTAGAGATGGTAGTTTTGATAGCGGAGTGTATCCCAACTCTGGACCAAACCACTTACGATCTAGTTCATTATTACAGACAAGTACACAAGAAACACAAACAAACTTTCCTATCAGTGACCCACTGAATGGAAATCGACCTTCACAGATACTGCGCACACACAATGGACTTAAAATTCACCATGTTAAGTCTAAGAGTGCACCAGTTTCCAACTCATACCACGTCAGCAAAATGGTCAATTTGTTTAACAAACTGGGTGATGACGACATTCCCAATGCAACTGAACACATGACGAAAGACAACAGACAGGCCTATCATAACTCAGCTAGACAAATAAGTGATGGTTACGATTCCAACCAAAACTCACTCCGACCAAAAAGTCCTTGTGCTCGGAGATGTGACAGAAGGCATCACACTGTATCAGGTGGGGAGGCATTGATTCAACATACCGATCACAAAGATTATAATGAGAGTAACCAACACAAAACAAGACCCAAACCATGCTCATATTCCGATCAGGAAGCTCTCACTCAAGACATTGAAAAGAAAAACAAAAGACAACCCTTACAAGAACACTTTCAAAATGAAATTGAAAATATGAACTTTTCTCAAAGTCCAGAACTTGAGAATCATGAATCACAGCATTTTGGTCTTGAAAATGACCCAAAGTCAAGTCGGCAGGATCAAAGTCAAACTGTGGGTACTAAGTACAAGTATGATACATTTCCTAAGAGTCCCAGAGCAAGCAAACACCCTTTCAGTAATCTCAGACGAGATAGTTTGACCAGAAGTCCGAAAATAGCCAGGAGAAACTGGTGTCATGAAGACGACAATGGCAACAGAGTAAGTCCAAACATAGACAGACAAGATTATCCTGAGTTTAGACCAAGACAAAATAGTGATGCAAGAAGTTTGAATGCACTTAGAAGAGAACATCTTCCTGAAGGTAGTGAGGGAAAGGCTGTGTATACTGAGAAAGTAATACAAGGGTCTGATCTGCCTAGTAAAAGTCCGATTGCACAGAGACGTGGCGCTAAACTAGGTATGATGAACGTTAGTCCAACACGGAGAATGGACTTACAGAAAAGTCCTCGTAATGATCGTAAGTCACCGCTAGAATCGCAGCTTTTATCGTTACTCTTAACTGAATTTGAATATAAAAGGGAAGTTGATGGTAAAGCGACACCGATTAGTGATGCGGGATTTGATAGCAAAGGGGATAGTTTGAAGTGGTCTAGTACATATCAGTCGGAGAAGTCAATTGATGATAACCATGGTAACAACAGTACTGGCATTTATCAAGGGGACAACGTACATACTGGGGCTGTGGAAATGAAAGTTGAACGAATCGTACAACCACAGTACGAAACTCATATAAGTCCTGTCAGACATTACCACAAGTACTATCAGTCTGAGGTCAATTTGTTGGACAGAGTTGTTGCACCGATTACCTATGCGTCAATGAACCGTGTAGATTTAACAAACCAACGTTATTATGACGAGGTTGACGGCAACAATTCACAACACAGTACTGGATCATCATTCCGACGTCGGCTACAGAGATCCAAATCTGATATCAGTCATAGATTTTCCAAAAGTAGTTTTGGGTCTGATCCGGATCGATTCTTCAATGAAATGGGAATGGACTACTCAACATTTGCTAACCCTACTTGGGAAAGAGTGGAAGAAATCTTCCACATGATGCATGGACCTAGAGACCGGAGTTCAGTGTCTGGAGACAGTCATTGGGGAGAGCTCAGCTGGAGAAGTGACCAAAGTACCAAGGGACCATTCCGGATGGGAATTCCAGACAGACTGCCAGATACATCCCAGTCAGTGGTGATGAGGAATGCCAGGATTATAAAATGGTTGACTGAATGCAGGAAAGCAAGGTCAAGATCCCTCAGTATATGTTAGTTGGAAGATGTACAGAATTAACAGCTCAATTTGAAGTAAGTATAACATATTTGCTATCAGTGAAATATGGTGCCAAATAAAACGAATAAAAATGAATACATTATGGTTCTGATTGCATACAGTACTTTGTACACTGTTGATTTTTGGAATGGTTGGTTATTCTTTTTTGGGAGGAGAGATGCCATGACAACTCTTTTTTCTGAGATTTTTGCAGGATCTATTTTTCACATCATTTTCACAGTATTTCAAATTCAAATCATAAAAATAAAAAAAAATAAGGTTGCCAGGAAAAATACTCGATATCTAGGTAATCAGAAGCATATGACTTTTATTTGGCAGAACATATTTCAAAATATTAAATTTCAATTTTTAGTTGAAAGTGCTGGTGCCTACAGGTTTTGGATTTACCCCCTTGTCACAGCAGAATTGTATCATGACATAAGGCAACCAATGGTTCATGTGATATGTCTTATAAAATGATAGCACAGGTAGTGATACATATGACATCACACAATGTAATGATCATGTGATAAGGGTTATATCATAATCACACAGGTAGTGATACGGATATGTAAATTCAGTGGTTGATATTAAGAATCACTGTCTAAGTCTGGTCCAGTGATAGTGTAGCATTTGTCAGTCCAAAAATAATAACATGAAAGTGTTTGTGAGTCAGCTGTATCACCTTGAAAAAAAAATAATACACATTGCATCACCGTTAGTGTACAATGGCTATTTCACCCATAAGGGTTAATCTGGCATGATGACTCACTCAAAGTCTTTTTCTATAGGTATGGGCAATTCACTGGTCAATACATTAAAATGACATTGTCAAAAGACTTGAAGCTGGACCTCGTTAAAAAAAAATTACCTCCTTAGAAAAGACAACAGGTAGTTGTTAGTAATACCATATACAAAAATTGTGATAACAGCAGTTAAAGAATTATATAATTGTTGTATGGACTGTTTCGACACAGACCAAAACAAATCACCAAGATTACAAGTATATCCAGTACAATGCCATTTAAACTTGTCAAAATTTAAAGGCCAGCGTGGGAACTTGTCCAAACTTGACCTCCGATTTACCCAAGCGTCCAAGCCAGGGTTCATTTAAATCCATTAACTATTGTTAATTTCCCATGCTTGGTAGCCATTCTAAATATTGACAGTAACTTGACAACAATGAAATTTACATATAAAGGTTTGTGTAGTCGTTACAGTCACTCCTGTCAAATTTATCGCTGTATCTTGTCGGGACAATTGAAGTTTATTATTGTTGATGATGAATTTGTCCTTTGATGGGTGTCCATTTAAATGGTTTATTCATGAATCAATATCTCTTTAATTGCTTTCACTATAATAGTTTGTAAAAGTTAAACTTTGTATGTACTGAAGTGAAAGGTCTCTCTGTGTTTTATTAAGTAATTTGTTCCAATATCAGGTTAGAATTTCTAAAATAAACTATTGCTTTCAAGGACCAAACAAATCCATTACCTTGGGTTGTCACATGAGTTGTAAAATTATATCATACATTATAATTAAAGTTTAAAGTTACAAGCCGGTCAATTTAATAGTAATGTTATAAAGTACCATATTGAGCTCTCAGCCTGACTTGATCAACACAGCACAGAGACTTGGCTATCTGACTTGACATACTGGCTTGACAGTATAGCCCAGAGACTTGGCTATCTGACTTGACATACTGGCTTGACAGTATAGCCCAGAGACTTGGCTATCTGACTTGACATACTGGCTTGACAGTATAGCCCAGAGACTTGGCTATCTGACTTGACATACTGGCTTGACAGTATAGTCCAGAGACTTGGCTATCTGACTTGACATACTGGCTTGACAGTATAGTCCAGAGACTTGGATATCTGACTTGACATACTGGCTTGACAGTATAGCCCAGAGACTTGGCTATCTGACTTGACATACTGGCTTGACAGTATAGCCCAGAGACTTGGCTATTTGACTTGACATACTGGATTGACAGTATAGCCCAGAGACTTGGCTATCTGACTTGACATACTGGCTTGACAGTATAGCCCAGAGACTTGGCTATTTGACTTGACATACTGGATTGACAGTATAACCCAGAGACTTGGCTATTTGACTTGACATACTGGATTGACAGTATAGTCCAGAGACTTGGCTATCTGACTTGACATACTGGATTGACAGTATAGCCCAGATACTTGGCTATCTGACGACATACTGGCTTGACAGTATAACCCAGAGACTTGACTCTCTCACTTGACATAACTGGCTCAGCTGAGTGACATTGTAAATGTAAAGCCAGATAGCCAAATCTCTGGGCTGTCAGCAGCTAGTAATGTACTATACTGGCTCACCTGAATGACATTTTCAACCCAGATAGCCGGTCTGGACTATCCATCATCATTGAGCAGTAAAGCACATGTACAAATGACAAACCTTAAAAGTTACTAACACATACCCATTTCAATGAAATGTACGATAGACCTGTTGCCCATTCCTAGATGCATTGCACGTCTCCCCATACAATGCCATGTATTCTGTATCAGCAGGGGGTTTGCATACACTACTTAAAGGTATAGTTTGCACATATGCTTGACAATACCCTAGGTTTACCAGTAAACTCCTTCTCTGTGATTGATGGTGTTTAGTCTTTGTTCTACAAAAGCACTCACAACTAAAGCGGTAAACATGTCTTTCAATCATTTTATGATGAAAATGTCATTTCAAATGTAATAAAGACAAAACAAGCCTAAATAAATGTAACAACATAACCAACATCATCCCATGCATATCTCAGAAATCAACTGTTTGATTTCATTCAAACCTAGCATATAGGTGAGCCATCACCATGAAATGTACAATCCACTACTATTCAAACCCAGCACATAGGTGAGATGTGCCACCACAGCCATTTGTATGTATAGTTTTTTTTCCAACCAACTGAAGACGAATTATTGATCTGTTTTCTTTTCATTTGGACTTAACACAAGGTTTGACATAGCAGACATTATGTAGTGTGGTTTTATAAACCCCTGACAAAGCTACATTCTTAGTTAATAAGATCACTATCAAAATCTCAACAACTTTCAATTAACACCATCATAAACAACAAGCTTGAAGACAAATGTCTGAGTAGTGAGATTCCTTGCACCTAAAAAAAACACAAAAGAAAACAACTTTGTATAAAGTTCAAAGCCCATTTATTTATGTCTGTTGCTAAACAACTATTTGCCATAAATATGCAATATAAAGGCAGACCGGGTTTACATTATCTCTGTTATGTACAGTGGAGGTGACCTGGATTTTAGTAGTGTAGTAACCTAACACACTTGACGGCAAGGGGTTATTAAAAATTTATAAATACTTGGGAAAGAACTAGAGGAAAGAAGTATATGATTAACGAATATACATTGTCCATTCTCTAATTAACTTCTATACTTTTCACTAAGGGAAAGTGTCTGTACTAGACATAGATACAGCTAAAATAGGCAGTGTTCACCAGAAAGACTATATATAACATATAGTTATGTTCAAAGTTGATCATTTTAGATTGTTGGTTTACTTGATACATGTAGATAACAACACTTTTACTGCTGAACATAACAAGACTGTTATTGGGGTTAGGAAGCGGAATTAAAAGAAAAACCCTCTCTTCAATCACAATTCTGCTGTGTTCAGTAGTAAAGGTGCTCTTATCTAGACAGTAAAAACAACCTCAACTTGCCAAATGGTCGATGTTGATCATTAAATGTACGCAATGTATGTACATACAGTCATCAGACAAATACTCCCTGTTTTAGCTGTAATATACACTAATTTTATGGTGTCATGATGGTCAATTAGTTAGAGTGATCGGCTCTCAATCTGCAAGTTGCTACTAACCTCACAGCTGCCATTTCTTTCTAAATGGCTTAGGTTCTTCGGCAAGATTTGAACCATGATTTTGGCTCAGTGTGAATGTAAATGGGGACTTGGTAGGATAGAGGTTGATATGTGAATGAGTTAATCCTGAGCATTTACAGACAGCAAGGATAGTACGCTCCTAGGGAATTGAGGAAGTATAAAAAGACTTGTGCTGCTATAGGTCCATGCCAGGGGTAATAATTGTTAGTGTCTTTAAGTTGAACAGTGTGGGAAAGTGCTATTTGAGAACTTACTCTATATTAACCATATTATTAGATGCAAATGACAGCATAGCAGATGAGAAATACAGTAAATAAAATTTATACTGCTCCAACGTTAGACGCTGTGATTGTATTTCTTGCATACATCTTCGTCTTGCTAATATTTAAGATATCAATTCAATATTTTACAAAGTTTTAAGACGTGTTTAAATCTGAAATATAAACTTCATCTCATGTATACAAACCTACAGACTGCCTTTTGTATGGTTTCTCTTGTATCGTGAATAACATGAAACATTCTATTTAAAAAAAAAGAAAAAACTCCTGTTACAATTGTTTGGCCACTTGTATGGACTCTTAGAATGTCTGCCTTGGAAATGTCAGAGGTAATGTTTGACTACAGTGAATTACTACACACCTTGAAATTTACAGACTACATGCATACAAACTAAATTAATTGTACCCCTTTATTACACAATAAAACTTAGTGTCAATATATCACATGAATAGATACCATCATCGTTGCACATTTCAATAAGAACTCAACGATGGGAAAGAAACTTGTCAAAACCTGCCAGTACTTCTTTACTGGTGTTTAGTATAAGGATTGATTGAATTATGTTGTGTAGCTTACTAAATAAAAGGTCTTTTTTTTGTTTTGGTTTGGACAAGTGGGTGTAACATTTTGTAAGAACAATGGTGTCAAGTGTCAATGCCTTTGTATCAGTTTACACAAAGCCTTCACACCTCCAATCAATCATTCTGACCTTGAACTTGAGTATACACCTGTATAATTTTGGCCTGCCAGTGTATATTGTGTTAAAATATAATGTGAATAGACATTTCTTCAGCGCTAGAAATAATGATTTTGTCAAGGACAAGAGCGGAACTTTGTAAGTCAGCTGTTACTATGATAGAGTGTGTTTGACTAATTTGATGAACGATGGAGGGAGGGGGGAATGAGTAACAACCAAACTAAAATTGAAACTATTGTAAAGATGGAAATTTTCACTAAAGGCTTGTATTTGCTTATTTTGCTGGATAACAAAATGCAAAAATAAGTAGTGACTAAAATGTCTTTAGCGTAAATGCAATGTACCAGTCTGGTTATTAGTGAAAAATGAAACTAGATGTGAGCTTTCTGAAGACTGTATAATCGCAAAATTATCTTGTAGTGAAAATATCTAGGTTTAGTGTGTTGTATGTTCTAACTGTGGTTAAAGTGGCATTATTTGATGTGTGTTAAGGAGTCTAATCCCATTCCTATCCTCAAACTGTACTCCCTAGCTTGAATAAAACTGTATACCCAATGTACAGTCAGTCTACTGTGCTCCCACAAATTCACTCGAATTAAGATTCAGCAAAGTACAATACAGACAGGGAGTAGTTGAAATGTCTTGTCTGAAGTACAATAGACTGGGTCCATCTTAGACATACAAAGGAATTGTTATTAAGTTTGAACGTGGATGTAATATGGTTTAAAAGTACAATGTCTTGGGACCATCTTAGACAGAAAGGAATTGTTAAATTTGAAGGAAAAAGACAGATAGTTTAACAAAGGGTTTAATTCAGTGACTAGATGCAATATAGAAAGTAACACTGAGTGATTGTATGTGGTTGTTGTTGTATCAGTAATTAAACTGTCCTACCACAGACAATGTCTTATGGTCCAACCCAACCTTTATCATTTGAATCAAGGTGTATACAGTACATTGGATCTGTATTAAATTACCTACACTGGGTGATTGTATGTGGTAGTTGTATCAGTAATTACTAGTAACTATCCAACCACAGACAATGTCTATGGTCCAACCCAACCATTATCATTTGAATCAAGGTGTATACAGTACATTGGATCTGTATTAAATTACCTACACTGGGTGATTGTATGTGGTAGTTGTATCAGTAATTACTAGTAACTATCCAACCACAGACAATGTCTATGGTCCAACCCAACCTTTATCATTTGAATCAAGGTGTATACAGTACATTGGATCTGTATTAAATTACCTACACTGGGTGATTGTATGTGGTAGTTGTATCAGTAATTACTAGTAACTATCCAACCACAGACAATGTCTATGGTCCAACCCAACCATTATCATTTGAATCGATACCCTGTATACAGTACATTGGATCTGTATTAAATTACCTACACTGGGTGATTGTATGTGGTAGTTGTATCAGTAAATAACAGTCCAACCATGTAGACAATATCTATGGTCCAACCCAACCATTATCATTTGAATCGATACCCTGTATACACAGTACATTGGATCTGTATTAAATTACCTACACTGGGTGATTGTATGTGGTAGTTGTATCAGTAATTACTAGTAACTATCCAACCACAGACAATGTCTATGGTCCAACCCAACCTTTATCATTTGAATCAAGGTGTATACAGTACATTGGATCTGTATTAAATTACCTACACTGGGTGATTGTATGTGGTAGTTGGATCAGTAATTACTAGTAACTATCCAACCACAGACAATGTCTATGGTCCAACCCAACCATTATCATTTGAATCGATACCCTGTATACAGTACATTGGATCTGTATTAAATTACCTACACTGGGTGATTGTATGTGATAGTTGGATCAGTAATTACTAGTAACTATCCAACCACAGACAATGTCTATGGTCCAACCCAACCTTTATCATTTGAATTGATACCCTGTATACAGTACATTGGATCTGTATTAAATTACCTACACTGGGTGATTGTATGTGGTAGTTGTATCTGTAAATAACAGTCCAACCATGATATAGACAATGTCTATGGTCCAACCCAACCTTTATATCATTTGATTCGATACCCTACCCTGTATACAGTAGTTGATCTTTGAAATGAAAAAATTACTGACCTCTGATCTTGTTATAGTCATGTCTCAACGCCACAAGTTGTTAATCTTCTCTTTTGGAATATACTGGTCTCAGATGGTGATTTTTTACCTTCTGAGACTGGTTTGAGATGGCTACTTTTTGCAAACTGAGACTCTCAGTTCAACGTTTTCGGTACCCTTACATACCTCACAGTATATATAGTAGTCTTCATATAAAATACATAGAATTTGTAAATATTTTGGTATTTCAAAAATATAGTATTGAGATAAAAATTTATTTTTCTAGTAGTACAGATGACATTTTAATATAGAAATGCATATTTACTATTGTTGAAATCGTAAAATATTTCATCCAGTGTGAAACGTTTACAATGCATGTGTTGTTGTCTGTAGGTTATGTACGCTATATTGCTTTCGCGCCGTTCAAAAACATTCCATTGCATTTATACATGTGTTTGTTTATATCAGTGCAAATGATAAGTTGTGTTGAAATTGTTAATATTTTGTCCAGATGTGAAAAATAAAAAGAGTAAATTTTGGGCTATATTTGCTGTATTGTTTTCACTTTGTTCAAAAAGTTTTCATTGTTGCAAACCGCAGCCTGTTTTACAGGAACGAATTTATTTTGTATCGGTGGAGTTGATATTTTTTTATAAATATTAATTTGCATCATTAACCTTTTGTCCAACATGAAAAATAAAAAAGTAAATGTGTTATCTTTTAGTTATATATGCTGTTATTGTTTTCACTTTCTTCAAAATTATTCATTATGATAGACTTTATTTTGTATCAGTACAGATGATATTTTCTATAAATATTAACTTGCAAGGAAATCGTTAATGTTTCATGCTGGGTACTATCGTTGGGTTATGTATGCTGTTATCACTTTTACTTTGTTCGGAACCTTTCCGTGACAATAGAAAGGGGTGTAAAAAGATTACGTAGTCATTGTTGTCATTGTGTTAATCGTTACCATGTATAGTGTTTTGTACCTACCACAGTATAACAATACTAAACTATGCTTTGTTCAACCATGTGAACGTCTGGGTGTCAGCAGATTCCAGCTCAAAAATTTACATTTTAACGAGAAATGGTTATATTTAGACGATGTGTAATTGCACACCAGAATGTTTTGACCTAATTTTTGTTTCTGTAATTAGTTGAATTTTAGTTTTACTACAAAACAGTATGCAAGGAAGAATATTTAAAATGGTGATATGAAACTACGAAAATGTTGAAATATATTTCATGACTCTGACATTAGTTACAAATTATGAGTGACAGTTTGTAGAGATCCAGTCATAATTTTTAGACTTTTATATTTATTTTTAACATTGCTTTATTTTTTTGGCTAGTACAATTATTGCGTTGCATCATACATGTTGTTGTTTTGTGTGTTTTTGTTTGTTTGTTTGGTTGGTTTTGTTTTGTTGTTGTTTTGTTTTATTTTTTGGGTGGGAGGAGGGGGTAAATAGTACCACACAGACAGATTTGAATTACACCTTGGACAATTTTATTAGAAATAACATTTCCACATGAAATCTGTTGGTACTTTAAATCCTAGTTCATGCAAACGTCGCAACATTTTTTCGTGAGAATGATTTTTTTGCTTGGCATCATAACTTTGTTTTTGGAAACAGTACCACACAGACAGAATTGAATTATCTTGATGACTTTAGAAAATATAATATTTATACATACTACTCTATTTTTGCAAACATTCTGTATATTTCATCAACATGATACAGTGAACATTTTAGAAATAGTGCCACACAGACAGACTTGAATTGCATCTTGAAGAATGTCTGAAAATATTTTCTTTGTTCTTTGCATCAAAATGAACAATGTATTGGAATGTCTGCCCGTTTGTCAAAACAATATAGGTTGCATGCAACATTGAATCTGTAATTAATCATCGAAAGTATGCGTACTTGTAACAATTCAGAAGTCTGTCCAACTGTAAGTTCTCAGGACTGTGCACGCCATTGTTGTAAGGAATAAGAATCCCAGCTCATTCCTTACATGCCATTGTACTATTGATTCTACTTGTCTACACACCAACTTAATGCATTGTCCACATAACAATACCCAGGCACTTGTTGTCCGAAACAATGCAGACTTTTAAAAAATCAGTCTCAAAAATTTCAAAATTTTACGAAATTTTTTATTCTGTGTGAAAAAATTTTGGATAGATTTTACAGTATGCATACTTAAAGTAATTTTTGGTCTAAAAGATTTTTGATTTCTGCTAAAAAAGTTGAAAATTTGACAAAATTAGTTCATGTGAATTTTGTGATCTGTAAATTTTTTTGCACTGTACATGAGTATTAGATGGGGCTATAGGTATAGGGGCTAAATCGTGAGAAATTCCATGTTTGACTGCCTCATAGATATGTCACCATTGTGTTAGGGATTCCGTCACATTTTTTTTGTGGTGAACAGAATTCTAAAATGTATGCGGGCACAGTAGCAAACCAAAAATAGACAAACATACAGTGGATATAAAGACGAAGACATTGAGAATTTGGAACTGAAAATACCGAAAAGAAAAGCGAAATGATGATATTCTCTTTTCTGGAATCAATGAAATTCATGCTAGAATGCATTCATGACTACCAAATACTTGTATGTAACAAACGGTCTTCTAACCCAACCTTTGCCCTAAGACAGGGGTCATCACAGGGTCGCCACTTTCCCAAGCCCTTTAGTGAGTGTGTGAATTCTAATGAATTGTTTCTCTACATTGTGTATGTACAATGAAGCAATCATGATACATAGTGAATTTATTGCACATACCAGACTGCAGTAGTTAGCTCAAGGTTTCATTGTCTTTTGGTTCAGTTCATGTCAGACTTTCTTCCCCACAAAAAATCATATTAACACATCCAACATGTTAGTAAGGAATTTTTAATATGACTGTCAAAAAGTTAAGATAGAAAAGAAAGTAAAAGAGGTCCCAAGAAAATAGTTATGCCAAAAAGTTAAAATAGAAAAGAAAAGAAATAAAATCAAGAAAAAAATTGAAAATTTAATTTTTTTTTTATTTTAAATAATTACATGAACAGCTTATTTGTTATGATTTGTCTGTAATAAAAACTCAAACTTAAAAATGTGCATAAACACAAATTGGTAACGAAACAATTCTCATATCCTCTGCAAATATTTTAAACCTTTTACAAGTGGTAACCTGGAAGATTCTGACTTTGTATGTGTGTGTCTCAGACAATAATGAATAAAACAGCAAAGAAAAAACTATAGACATCAAATCTAGGTCCAAGCTAAAAGACTAGAGTTATCTGTCACACTATTTTGTTGATACTGCAACATAGAGATAAAACAAGCTACAAGGTGAACAAACTCGTATAGAGACACAAACACTAGTACAATACAGTACAATACAGCACAGCACAGTACAGTACAGTATAGTACAATACAGTACAGTACAGTACAGTACAGTACAGTACAGTACAGTACAGTACACACACATATAATATAGTACATACAATACAATACAATACAATACAATACAATACAATACAATACAATCATACATACATACATACATACATACATACATACATACATACATACATACATACATACATACATACATACATACATACATACATACATACATACATACATACATACATACATACACACACACACACACACACACACAATACAATACAATACAATACAATACAATACAACACAATACAATAATATAAACATTATAGATTAGGAAAAGAAAGGGGACAAAATTGTGAGTCAAACATATACACCCATATTTACAATTAATACAACTCTGGTGATCAGAATGTGGTATTACTATTATTGTTTGAACTTTATTTCTCCCTTGACCATATCACTCATCTAGTGCTAATAAATATAACAAGTTTATGGTTGTCATCACTCTCTGACATTGACATTCCAAAAATAGTATTTGATTTATTTCATTTCATTTTTCACTCACCACCATGGATAATTAGACAGAGTCTGTGTCATATTACAGTTTATATAAACTTCACCGCCAATAGAAAGTGATCAGTCATGTCAAAAAGTACAAATGATAGTATTTATTATGGTAGACTATGTGTTTATATGTACAAGGGTGTTGATCTGTACATGTATATTCAGTAGCCTTATGTGTATAACACTGTAGAACTTTGTTTGGGGTTCAAATGAAGAAGCGTTCGTTATCTTGTAGACAACATTATATTAAACTTTGAACAGGAATAACTTCTAATAGTTGAATAATCACAGGAGATGAAGGGTAGGAAGAATGTCTTGTCCCATAGATTCATCATTATCATCATCACCATTTCCATCATCATCATCATCATCATCATCATCGTCATCATTGTCATCATCATCATCATCATCATCATCATCATCATCACCATCACCATTTCCATTATCATCATCATCATCATCATCATCTTTTAAGGAACATCTATTCCTGTTTAAACCCAGTTACAATTTTAAAAAACGGCTAAAAATACATACAAGGGTAGCAGGGTGAATGTACTCTAGTAGAGTACATGGTGCGATTATAATGTCTCAAATAAATGTAGAAAGATTCTATAGTTACAAATACAAAGATAAAAGTGGTACATGTAGTATCGGACAAACTTTAAATCATCGTCATCATCATCATCATCATCACCACCACCACCACCATCACTACCACCACCACCACCACCACCACCACCACCACCACCACCATCACTACCAGACTAAAGTAACCCTTGTCATGGCTAAAACCATAGTATTAATCCCACGAGTCTAACTTTGCAATAACTGGTATCTTGACCTCACAGTCATGGCTATAATCCTGTCAAATACATAAACTATTAATAATTTATTCATCCCTTGAGAAAACAAAACATCTCTGTGATTTGATTTTCTTCATGAAGGTTAAAGGGAGGCCATTCTTCCTTTGGTATCCTCTGTGTAGTGTTTGAGAACATTTCAAAATGGAATGCTTTCCAAAACGCAGCTGTTGTAGCTTAGTTTTAGTTCAAGACTTTTGGGACTCACAAAACTTGAAACAACTGGTTTACATTCTATACATTTTAAATCTGGTTCTAGAGTGTCTTAGTTTGTTTGGTAATGATTAAGACAAAACTTTGAAGTAATACAAAGAACAATGAAAAGCAAAAATAAAGGTAATGAAATTGCAACCTAGCCAATCAGATTTTGATCATATTGGAGAAACTTTCAGTTAAAAAATTTTTGACATACACAGCAGTGTGCCCTCTCTAATGATAGCCAAATTTTGTTGTTGTGGGTCAGTATGATAACAACTTGGCATTTCTTGTGAGTCACCACATAGTAAGAGATAGGGGAACACCAAATTCTGGTGCGTCACTAGAAATTGTGGGCATCAGTAGCGCGTCAAATTGGCTTAGAGGGCACCCTGATAGACAGTGTTTGCCACAAAATGACAAAATTTCAATTTTTGAAAAAACTACCTTTTAAAGCTAAGTTACAAAACATCTTGATTTAATTAAGGTCATTTTGTTAATGATTGTCATAATTTTGTTACAAATACAAACTACTGACCATAATTGGCATAAGATGAATGACATGTATATGTAGATTAGACTGAGTTATACCACCTAGAAGAACTCTAGTGCAGACAGAAGCAAACCACTCATTGCCACATAATGGGTGACAGGTTGTAGCCAATATGACCTCTGACCTCATTAGAAGCGTACTTGTAAATTGATCTTCCTGTATTGGTTACTATGTTGAAGACTCAGTGGGCGTCACGGTAACCGATACCATGGAAATAAACAATACATGGTATGTTGTGCAAAGACTATTGGGATTTCAACTTGTCATGAGATTAAAGTCTTATCTATAGAATACTGGGTACAAGTCACATTGTTTATGTAATTTTGAATCTAGAATGTGAAACCTAGGCCAGATAAAACTTGCCTGGGGTCATTCCTCAACTCAATCTTTTCAAAATATTTGATGAAAAAAAGTGTGAACAACCATGTTTGTAGTGGATATCTATACTTCAGGTTACACTATACCAACATACTTTGGTAGTGAGGGTAGGGTTGCACTGCCCACTAGTTTGATGGGGGTGTACTGCCCTGGTCCAAAATCCCAAACACCAGTTTTGACCAATATATACTGTCATTTTAAACCCATGGAAGTATTGGACCAGATCCCATTGACATGTAGACCTGGATGTCTGCTGGATGACTCCTAGTTTGTACATGAGTGTCCCAAAATCTACACTAACATTTAAGATCAAATGTATGATATAACATCATTTACATTAAGTGTCCCATAATGGTGTTGATAATGATGCTGTTGTTAAATACATTCAAATATTAATGGAAACCCAGCACTGTAAATCACATTAGCAGTAAATTTTAATCTCATTATTAACATTTCAGAATTAAGTACAGAACTTGTTATCATTGAAGACGTGAAAGTTTTATAAATAGTGTTCATTAGAAGTGTGAAAATGAAGATCACTGATCAGCAATGACATTGATGACAAACCCCCTCCCTCACTCCGTAAATATACAGAGTTTATTTATTGACATTGTGTGATCATCCTTAACAGACTACCAATTTGTATGTGGTACGGTAAGTCTAGATGTGATGTTTTAGTAGTCTATGTGCCCTGGATAATTACAATTTCAATCCCTGACTGTGTTATTATTTGGAAATTCTCAGAAGGTTGTAATCATTGGGGAAAGTAATAAACAACGTTCTTATGTAATAGTGATTTGATTGACTTCATGAAATGAACAAATTTGAGCCAATAATACCCTTGATAGTATCACACTGTTATGGTAATATTTTTAATCAAAATTTAATTATAGAATTTCACCACCCATTGATTCAGATTTGTTAACAGTAAATTCATTCTTGTTCTTAGTTAGATAAAGTATTATCTAGTGTGATTTTTGTTTGCTAAAAAAAGTCAACTGCTGATCATATCTGCTCATTACAGACCAGTGGCAATATCAGCTCTAGGAAAATCTAGCATGTGTGAATAGATGTGTGTTTGACTGAAGGTGGAATGTGTTCTCAAATCCATGCTGCTTATTTTCTGAAGTACAATAAATAAATTAGATTATTTCATTTATATAATATGCATGTAACATGTAGACAAGTTGAGAAGGAATAATGTATAATGATTGCGTACCCCCACCATGTACCACCACCACCCACCACCATCACCACCCACAACCCCCATCACCATCAACACCACCACCCACCCACAACTCCCTCTTCTGGCCGATGCATAGCATTGATATGTACTCTGTAATTGTCAAGTTAAACGTGATAGTTCACCACTGTCTATTCAAACAAGGATGAAGTGTCCAATTTTCCAGGGTACTATTGTCAGATTTTCTGGAGTACAATTGTCATATCTTGCAGGAAGCAATAGTCAAATTAAGTTTCGAGGGTGCAATTGTCCAAGTTTCCAAGGTGTTGTCCAATTTCCCACAGTGCAGTTGTTAAATTTTTCGGTGTGCAGTTGTCAAATTTTCCAGGGTATAGTTTTCAAATTTTCCAGGGTATAGTTGTCAAATTTTCCAGGGTATCGTTGTCAAATTTTCCAGGGTATCGTTGTCAAATTGTCCAGGGTACAGCTGTCAAGCTTTCCAGGGTATAGTTGTCCAATTTTCTGGGGTATATTATTTAGAGTTGTCCTTGGCGTTCTCAGTAAACAGTATGATGTCTAAAATGTGAGAAGTGGCTGTATCATTGTGTCTCAAGATTTATTTACAAGAATTATAATAAAACCGTGCCTAGATACAACACAAGGTCAACAACAAATAAGTGTGTTACCTGTATGTATTTGATGATATAAGTATATAGACTGATCAGTGTGCCCTCTAATGATAGCCAAATTTTGTTGTTGTGAGTCAAAATGAGAAAAACTGGGATTTCTTGCAAGTCACCACATAGTAAGAGATAGGGGAACACCAAATTTTTGTGCGTCACTAGAAATTGTGTGCGTCAGTGGCACGTCAAATTGGCTTAGAGGGCACACTGAGACTGATTATGCTGTAGGTGTAATAAACTCGCAGTCTGTAAATCGCAATCCTCTTCAAAGGGTATATTTTCGGTCATCTGAATGTTCTCCAAAACAAACTATAAATCATTTTGTCTATTCTTCCTTTAATAGGTTTCACTTCTTTTCAACAGAAAATGTTGGGTTTCAATTTGTTTCACCAGAACAAATGAACATCTGTACAAAGCCCTCAAAACGTGAGAAAAAACGAATACTGGGTTAAAAACCTTACTATAGGTTAGATGGTCAATCAAACTTTTATTGTCAAGTTTTCACCCAAGTAAATGAATACATGTAGCCAATCCATCAATACCCAATAAAAATGAGTTTTAGGTAGACCATCTAATGTTGGGTCAATTGGTCTATCAAATGATATGACCTCCTTTTTGGAGTAAGACCTGGCAATTTTTTAT
Source organism: Glandiceps talaboti (assembly GCF_964340395.1). NCBI lineage: Eukaryota > Metazoa > Hemichordata > Enteropneusta > Spengelidae > Glandiceps > Glandiceps talaboti. The sequence goes on from NC_135562.1 coordinate 8,297,617, forward strand.
GTGGCTATAAACAGTAAAGGAGTGAAAGGCCAAGACTTGCTTCATAAAACTTTGTTATAATGTATTTAATCACACTATAGGCATCATAGTAGGATTCTGAGGAGACTTCCTTGATGTGTGTTAGTGATAGGGTGTTATTACATACATATGGTGTATGCTGGGGTGTCCGTTACCAAGGACAACAAGAACTGCATATAATTCAATACAGCTGTTGGTCGAAAAGACCTAGAAATAGTTGTTTATGTTGATGGCAAGTCTGTTGTTAAGGTGATTGTGGTTGTAAATCTGTCTGCATTCCAATCTGTCATAGGTTTAGTTGTTATTTGATGTTCAGAATTTTTCCCCTAAAAAATGACTATCAGCCAACCAAGGTTATTGATGTATCTTGTTACTGTGACTCAATGAAGTGAGATTTTGATGACTTTTCATAGTCACCTAAAGATACTTTTAATTTCATTTTATCTATAAATACACACATGATAACTAAAATTTGATTTTTTTTCATTTCTTTCAGGCATCAGCTGAGATTCTAGCAGTCGACAAGAAAGCATTACAAAGAAACTCAGGAATGTTTCGCTGTGTGAGCGCCCTCTAGTGGCCAGTTATGTTTGTCATCATGGCGCTGAGGGCGCCCTTCACAAAGAAGTCATGTTCGTGGGTGCATACACCAGCTGCATTCAAACAACTCAGTCTTCAGAAAGTATTTAATTTGCAAAGAGGCATTGCTGTATTTCAGTAATTATGGTGACTAACTTGTGCCTTGTTTATGTCAAGAAATGACGTTTGATTTTTGAGAACATTGCAGGCATTGTAAAACTGTAGATTCTACATGAAATTTCATGTAGGGTCTAAGTAGAAACAAACCTGAGACTGCCAGAAACGTTTCAATCTGATAGACTTTCTAAATCAGGATATTCCATTGTAATGATGGGGAGAGCAGGGTTAAAATCTGAAGGGATCAGTCTTAATGTAGATACACATTTACAAATTGAGAAGCTATTTTTCACATTTCAACCAGATCTATTTGTCTGATTTTTGTCATTTTTAGTTGTAAAAGTACTGATTTTATTGATAAAATGTGTGGGTTATTAAAATTGTGTTTATGATTTATCAAATTTGGATGATATCAACTGTATATTTATGATTTTTCTTTCTGACCTGAAAAACAAACTTTCATGTCATTTTCTGAAACAAAATCATGGTTTGCTGTCACAAAAAGTACACATTGGAGTGTACACAGCGTCTTTGATCGAGTTTCATTTTGTTGTATTTCATCACTACTTATGTCAACATTGCCTGTTCACTTAGAAACATTAATTATTCATTCTCAGCAGAGGTCAGAGGTTGTGAACTTATCACTTATCATTAACCAATCATTGGACTGCAGAAACACCACATGACAGTCATGTGATTGTATCCTGGCAGTGAATACACCATGTTCCGGTTATCAGCCAGATAAAAGATTTCATGGTTTAGCCTCTAGGAGTGCTGTTGATGAGCCATTTTAGGGCCGAAAATGAGGACCAGAAAAGTTGAATATTGTGTCATGTAAAGACAGCAGACATGTACTACTAATTTATGTGTTATTTTTACTTTAAAATCAGCAGCTTAAGTTTGAGCCCTCATGTTGTCAAATGTGGGGTGTCCTCTTGAAAACCTTACCTGCAAAGTGGCTGAACTTCAGTAGCCAGAATATGATGCATTGCACTTCTTAAACTAACCTTTATCACTTATTAGGATCTCTTTCCAAAATAACTGCATTTCAATGTTTTTATCCAAAACAAACCTTACAGCATTTCCACCTTCCAGAAATATTGCATTTTGCTAACTTTTTGAGAGACTGTAGCACTTTGGTCTTGTCAATTTGAACTCTATTATACAAGGGGATACACGGTGAACTCTGAACTTTGAACCCCATGATGCAGGGAATACTTATACATAGTTCATTATTTGAGATGCAATGTTATAAGGAATGTATTTACAGTTTTTGTCAAAGTTTTGAAGTTTTCAATTTTCAGTCATTAATTTCAAGAATGCCTTAAAAATCCACCACCTTCCAGTCAAACAAATCAGTATTCGTATGTGTTTGGCCATAGACAATGAAGTTGAAGATCACTTATTACTGGGTTTTCCCTTCATTTTTGATGTCCATATTCATAATCAAAGGTTGCGAAAAACCACCTGTTTATGCATCATGTATGGATGTAGTTTTGATTTAATTTACATAGTGTCAGTTATCGGAATGGTGATATTATTCACCAACTATAGCTAAACTTGAAGTTGGAGATCACTAAGGTAGTCCTATGTCAAGTGGTTATGTATACCAGACAACATGGCATTACAGAAAAAGTTGATTCACCAATCAAATCTTCCCCCTCCATTGTCTATGGTTTAACAGATTTGCATTAACCATGTACCTGTCTCAGTGTATCAGGGCTAGGATTCCCATTGAGCATGCTCAAAAGAGCAAAGCTCATTGGCTGTAATTTGAATATTTAAATTTCATTTCAGTAGCCAATCATAAATTGTCAAATACCATGTTCTTTTTTTTTTTGTGTCATACCCCTCCAAGTGGTGCAACTCTTGCTGTACAGTGTCAAAAAGAAACAAAATCTCTACCATTCTGTAAGTTTTTGTTATTAGAATGCTTGGTGGAGTATTTACCGTTCATGAAGCAAAGAGAAAATCAAGTCCTTTATCATACAATCTAACAAAATCCATGTACAGTGTAGTAGAGTTAAACATTTGAAAGCACGTTGTCATGTAAAAATAGACATTTTAAATTTGCACAGGTTTTGTGAACAGTAATATCACTGTGTGAGGTACTCTTTTAATGCACAAAATAGATATGTATACAGCGAGGAAATTTACTTCACTACTTGCACTGGATAAGATAAATAGAACACGAAACTGAGAATTTAACAGTATCTGAGATCATTTGACAGAACTCGCGAGGTTCTCACGATAATAATGTACATATTTTAAATTCACTTCACATCTGGTACTTGAATGAATGTATAGTATCCAGTATTAAAAACAGATAAGACCATTTTACAGACGTTGATAGAACATAAATTCTGTAGATCTACATTTTCTAAATGATTCAAACTTCATTCGTATGATGTCATTTCAAAATGTTAGCCTGACTACATTGGTAGATCTGTGACGCCACTATGCTCAATATATTCATGAATGTAACAGTCACAAATCCAACAACACAGAAAGGCTATTCAACTGTACTGTCCCTTTACACACACGCACACGCACACACACACACACACACACACACACACACACACACACACACACACTCCCTTCCTTCCCCATCCTTCACATGTATATACTGTCACTTCAAATGTTGGCCTGTCTACTTTTCTCAATATATGACTCTAAGTATAGCAGAGTAACAGATCCAACATATAGGCAGGCTGTTCAAATGTATATACCATTCCTGTCCTTTTCACATGTATATACCGTCATGTAGTCTCATCCTCTACTCTGCCATGGTGCTTTCTACTAATATGTAAATTAGTGTGGTCTGTGGAAAATAACTATTGTGTTTCTGTGTACTTGTAGCCAATATGGTTGTAGAGATAATTTTACAATTTGTGTAATTAGTGATTCTTTTGCTTTTTAGTTTGAAATCTTTATAAAAAAAAGACTTTATTTGTGATAAAGAGTTTTATGTGATGAATTGTTGTCATCAGCCACCTGTGATGTAGATTTAAAGATCATGTATTAAAAAGATGAAATATTGAAATAAAAACTTGTACTTGGCTTTGTTGTTGTTGTTATTGTTGTTGTTGTTTTTGTTGTTGTGCATGTTTGTGACTTCACTGTGTATCGATGTTGTTTGTTCGTTATTTTGTGTTGATGTCAAGCTGAGTTGATAAACTTTTTACTCAAGTGACAACACTTACAAAGAAACATCAATTAATTAAACTATTTTGATATAATGTTAATGTCAATGCACGCCATTTATGACATTACAGACGTCTATCAGCATTACTAGAACAGTTGATTACATGGTAAGGATTTCCTCAACATTTTTATATATATGAAAAATGACGTCATTAAGACAATTTGTCAGTGCTGTCTTAATACCAGGTTTGAGTTCAGTGAATTCCAAGTGATGGTTAAGTGTGCTTCAGTAAGTTGACACTAGAGGGCGGTATATTAATTATATAAATTACGTCATCGGATCATTTATGAGTTATATCTTAATACCAGGTTTGAGTTCAGAGAATTCCAAGTGATGGCTAAGTAGATGTAGGAATAATAAAAATAAATTCTTTTAGTTGACTCCTTGCCATTTTCATCGAAATATTTAATATATTTATGTTGCAGCTATCATTGTGTACATACTCTGAGTATATACGAGTAACACCAGACTGATTTTCTTAAAGTTGCCATCAAATAAATTGTAAATGTCTAAAAACCATAAGCTGGCCACACACCTAGACTATACTAGCCAGCTCACTCACTCACTCACTCACTCACTCACTCACTCACTCACTCACTCACTCAGCAAAATCTGTGTACACAATTGTTATTTTCACGGTTTTAAGTAATTTACCAAGGATGGTTAAATAAAGCAGCCTGTCAATGGGACTTGCTCCTTTTAGTAACCATGGAAATAAATTAAAATAGAATACTATAAATACATACCGGTCAGAATGCCTTCACATTTTCAAAGTGAGTATGCCGTATACTGAATTGTAAGGCAAGTCGTGTTATAGCGCCCTCATCGACTTTCTCTTTCACAGACGATAGGCCGATGCACGAGGGCGCCCCGACACGTCGTACCTTAACTCACTCTTCTCACGATAGAAATAACAGAATGGCACGTTTTATATTGTGGACTTCCTCTAGTGTAATTATAAAGTTTTAAAGAGATAAACTTATTTAGTGACAGCTTCGTAGATGATATTTCAATGTCATTTTCGTCACGAATAGTGATCGGCTAAAAAGTCAACCATTATGTCCCTTGTGTCCATGTAATATATCAAGACTACCCGCCATCTACATCTTTTTCCTGCCTTTCTATGTCTCTCAAGGTACCTTTAAAACTCTATCGTTATGTTATAAGTATGTACACTTATACTAATATTAGTATTAATATTGGGCCTATCACCGTGACTGCGTCCAAACGCGCCCACATTTTGTTCGAGTTCGAGCTCCGGCGCGGCCGGGTCGGAAAAACGATATTCTTTTTACACTAAACTTTGCAACATTGTATTAACGATCGATATTTTACCTGCCAGTCAAACGTTGTTGACTAAAAATTGTTCTGGGTCAGTGTGTCAAGGTAATTTTTTATATTTCAACTTGCCAGTTATGTAAACTGGTTTTGTGGACTAAACATACCAAGTTACAATTTTTAATACATGTCCATACAAATTATAGATTTTTGCCCGCAATTTTCCGGAATACAGTTCGACTGATCTATATTTTTCAGTCAACTTTGCAATATTGTATCGATAATGTACCTGTCAATCATTTTTTTTTCAAATAAAACGACACAAATCAATAATATCATATTCGTTTTAATGTTTTTATGTATTTACACGATATAATAGACCGACCGGCAATCGTTTTGCACCGTTTACTTAGATTCACCTAGACTGACACCCTCGGCAGATTTTTGAGTTTGTTATTCATGTTTCAGTGTTGTAAAGGAAACTTTTAAGTTTTTTTCAGTTACCAGTAAGCTAAGTCCCAAACACGAAACAGTTCACTGACATGTCAAAATGTCTTGTTACTTGCAATGGGTGCCGTTTCCATCCAAAATGTGTTCATATAAACTTAAAAACCGTCGATTTAATTAAAAACAAACAATGTAATAATAATATCGAATGTGTCGATTTAATTGAATATCAAATTTAATTAAACTATTGACCACTGTGATAGATATATTCATACCCAATATATAATTTGTTCTTATAATTAAATCAAAGAGTGTTCTTTTCGGCTAATTTTTAATAATAATGTAATTAATGACCACTGCGACGGGTGTTTATTTTCAATATTTTTTCCTTAGCGATCACAAAATCAAAAAATGTTCTATTTAATAATTGAAATTTTATTTATATCTGACTGACAAAGGTCAACGTTCGTATTTAGTTTTTAAGACATAAACCGTGTGTATTTTTTTATATTGTAGTCATCTGTATTTCAACATGTGTATGGAACAACGTCACCGTAATTTGTCTACGTGAGATAATAACATTTTCCCGACGTTTTGTTGTATCTTGTATTTAATTAAATCGTGACCACTACAAAAATATGTCCGTATGAAATTATGTACGAATCATTAAATTTCAACTTTCCGATTTACCTACCATACATGATGACTTCGCTAATAAAATAACTGGCGGCGATGATTCGTTTGACAGGGGGCGCGCGCGTAGTCTCGCGCTCCACCCCAGCCGGCCCTCAAAGGCAAGAGTCTGGGTAACCAAGACTAAGGTATGCGTTGTATACAGAGTGTTATATAGTGTAGTTTCCTTTATGCGCTATGATCTCTACGATCACCGGATAGTGATCGTAGAGAACGTCGACTGCTTATAAGATCTAGACTAACTCATGTATTAACTGAGTGTACACTCACGGTATTTTGAAAAGTTGTTAATATACAAGTTTAAAATCATGTAGAGAGAATTACATGTAAGTCATTGTCAATAATTTCGCTGTTGTAATTTTATGCTAAATACAATCACAGACAAAGTTCTTTACTTTATTCACAGCTCACAGTTACATACAACGCATGCGTGTAAGTTTATATTAAACTCAGCTTAGCCAAAACAGTATAAATAAAGGGGAGCAAATGTTATTTCAACGATCAACGAGAGATGACTAACACTTGAGTTCAAATATTATGTTTATACATTTATTTGTTTACCTGTAATCTATCTAAGGCCTTGTAAACTTGGCACCTGTCCCATTTCGAATGCCGATGAATCGAAGAAAAGCCCTTGCCAGATCGCTTGTTGAATTGAATTGGCTTGGCCTACACTGAACTGAAATTGGGGTCACCCCATCATCGTAAACCACAGCCTCTTTTACGGCACCGTCCACGACACACTGATATCCGGTTGCGGAAGAACTAATAGTCTTGCTGCTAGACGTTCGGGCTTTCTTTCGATACTATACTATAAGCGAACGAAGTTCGCAGTGAGGGCTTGCCCGAACTTGGATGTTTCATCCTCGATAGCGATGTTCGGGCGTGTGTCGTATTCTATCGGAAGAACATCCGAGGTCTAGCAGATAGACTAAAGAACTAACACTCAGGCGTACAGCTCTGGTTTGCGAGCATTTTGTCGCACATGTATACGTACGAATCATCGAGGGCACATCATAGAAACGTTTAATATCGCGATTTGGACCCCAACCCCCACACACACACACCGCCACCCCCCACCCCCACCTCTCTCTCTCTCTCTCTCTCTCTCTCTCTCTCTCTCTCTCTCTCTCTCTCTCACACACACACATGTACCTGCTGATGTCGCTATTATTAT